>NW_011501287.1:29289-48559 GCF_000495115.2 Populus euphratica | reverse complement strand
CAAAGGACTAATTCCTTTTATGTCAGCTATGGTCCATCCTAATGCATTTTTATGCATTTTCAGAGTTTGTAATAACTTACCTTCTTGATGAACATTAAGTTTGGAAGAAATTATTCCCAGAAAAGTTTCATTTTCTCCCAAAAATGAGTATTTGAGATTACATGGCAATGACTTCAAATCGGGTTTTGGTGGTTTAACACTTGAAGGCATGGACCCAATTGATCGTGGTGGCAATTCCTCAATTTTTGGTCTCCAACTATTTGCCTTTGATTCTTCCTGAAAACAAACCATTTGTAAATCTTCAGATTCATTAAACTCAGTTTCAATGGAAGAATTTTCAAATTGATCATAAATTATTTTTTCAATAAAATCTACTTCTTGTAAATCATTATCATCTCCAGGTTACTTGCAAATGTTAAAAACATTCATCTCCAATGTCATGTTTCCAAAAGATAATTTCATCACCCCATTCCTACAATTAATCAATGCATTAGAAGTTGCAAGAAATGAACATCCTAATATAACACGAATTGAATTGCATGCTTCAACAGGTTGTGTATCCAAGACAATAAAATCCACAGGAAAGATGAATTTATCAACTTGTACTAACACATCTTCAACTATTCCTCTAGGCAGTTTTACAGATCTATCAGCAAGTAAAAGAGTTACAGAAGTAGGTTTTAACTCACCTAGATTGAGACTTTGAAAAATCGAATATGGAAGTAAATTCACACTAGCTCCAAGATCAAGTAAAGCTCTGTCAATTTTATGTTCTCCAATAAAGCAAGAAATTGTAGGACAACCAGGGTCTTTATATTTCAAAGCATTATTGTTCTGAAGAATGGCACTTACTTGTTCGGCTAAGAAGACTTTCTTTTTCACATTCAATTTTCTCTTTATAGTGCACAGATCTTTCAAAAAGTTAGCATAAGATGGTACCTGTTAATAGCATCTAGCAAAGGTATATTGATCCTTACCTGTTTGAAAGTTTCAAAGATTTCAGAATTGTGATTGACTTTCCTTTGTTTGGTCATGACATGAGGAAATGGAAGTGCTGGTGGGGAATCAGTCTCTTCCATGCAATGATCAGGTTCAACCATTTCCTTACCCTTGGAGACTAACTCATCTTCTTTCTCACAAGGTTCAAGAATGAGTTTTTTAATAACCTTACCACTGCGGAGAGTAGTGACTAATTTGACTTGATCTAGATGTTAGCTTCCGGAACTGCTTGTACTTGAATTGTACTGCCCTTTGGGATTTTGCTGGGGTTGAGATGGAAACTTACCTTTCTCCTGAAAACTGAGAGCAGATGTGAACTTTGCAAGAGTATCTTTCAAATCAGTCATGGTTTGAGCATTTTGAGTGTTGATTGTCTTTTGCTTTTCAATGAATGCATGTAATGTTTTCTCAAGATTTCTTTTAGGAGGAGGAATATAAGGAGGTGCATATCCATGAGAATTTTGAAAATTATGTTATGCTTGAAATGGTGGTTGTGAAGTTTGTACATTATTGTTACCACTCTTCCAACTGAAATTTAGGTGATTTCTCCAACCAGGGTTGTACGTTTGTGAATATGGGTTATGGCTTGGTCTTTGGAAACTATTTAAAGCATTGGCTTGTTCATGGAGACATTCCTTAAAAGAAGGCAAAGTTGGACAATCATTGGTTGAGTGTTTATGTGTTTATTGGTTTCACAAATTTGACACATAATTTCTTGAACAAATTTTAATTGACCACTCTTTTTTAATTCTAGTGCCTCAACTTTTCTAGCTAAAGATGCAAATTTAGCTTAGAGGTCATGATCTTCCCTAAGGTTGTACATGCCTCCATTAGATGTATGAGGTTGAGTTTTACCTGGTGCCTCACAAGTACCTGTGGTATCCTAATTTTGAGCATTTTCAGCTAGCAAGTCTAGGTACTCCATTGCTTATCAGGGTCTTTATTTTCAAAAGTTTCATTGCACATCAATTCCACCATTTGCCTATCTTTAGGTGTTAACCCTTTATAAAATTATGAGACCAATCTCCATGTTTCAAAACCATGATGAGGACAAGTATTAAGCAAGTCTTTATATCTATCCCAACATTTGTAAAATATTTCTCCTGGTTTTTGAGTAAAAGTGGTGATTTGTCTTTTGAAAGAGTTTGTTTTATGAGAAGGAAAAAATTTCTTTAAAAACTGTTGTTGCATTTCATCCCAAGCACGAATGGATCCTAACCTAATATTTTGTAGCCATGTTTTAGCCTTATCTTTTAATGAAAAAAGGAAAAAGCTTTAATCTGATGGTGCTCATGCTACAATTTAAGTCATTATAAGTGTTACAAACTTCTTCAAATTCTCTTAAATACAAGTATGGATTTTCTAATTCTAAACCATAAAAAGTGGGTAAAAGTTGAATAATACCTGGCTTAAAATTAAAATGAGATGCATCAGGAGGAAAAACAATACATGATGGTGCACTTGTTCTTGTTGGATTCATATGATCTCTAAGTGTTCTAACACGATTATTCTCATTATTCTCATTATGAATTGATTGGTTATCTTCTTCGGCCATGTTTTCTGAAGAAAATGAGGATTTTCTAGAAAGTCTACCACTTAATGTACATGTCCAAACTCTCATGCAAATGCAAAAGAAAAGAAAAGGAAAATGTAAAAGAAAAAGAAACAACAATTAGAAAAACAAATAAAAGTGAAAATAAAATAAAATAAAATATTTAATTTATACAATAACTTACCTCCCCAGCAACGGCGCCAAAAACTTGACACGATTAAAGAGTTGATGTCTTATCCCAAGTGCAGGAGTGTCAAAGTAAAATAACCCGGCAAGACCGGGGTCGAACCACAAGGAGGTGAATTATATAAATTACAAATAAAAGAAAAAGATTTGAAGAGAATAATAACAGAAAAAGAGTTGAAGAAAGTTTTGGGATGTGATATTGATGTAAGGATTAAACAATAATAAAACATATGTCAAGGTTATAGGATTTACTAATGGTATTTCAAATAAATATAATATAAACTCTATTTATTACTCAACTGGAAACCACACACAAAGGAGGTTCCAATCAGATGATTTCTCGTTATTAGCTCATTATAAATTACTAACATGATTATATTAATCATCTTATCTAAGTAACACCATACTTATAAATATCATCAAGCATTCATGTTGCTAGTTTATGTTAACAACAAATCAAGTTCCTATCATAATAATGATGTCGGCCGAAAACTACGAAGGATCAAGCATTTGATGTACCAAGAGTTATACAACACAAATCTAGATTAACCATTTAATAAGAATTAGTAACATAAAAAGATAAAACATGTTAATAACAATCTTTCTTGGATATAAACATTTAAAGCCCATGTTGAGTTTATATTATACCTATTCTAACACCATTAGAGAAACCTTTTCACCTTGACATAATTAACTTGGCTAAACATTAAGAAGGAGAAAAACATAAATAAGCAATATAAGAACATAAACATAATATAAGCTAACTAAGTATAGGAAAAGAAATAAAAGAGCATAAATAAGAGATTACTATAGCATGAAAGAAAACTTGAACATTACAAAGATATAGAAAAAAAGCAAGAAGATAACTTTGATCTAAAAATTAATATGACTAAATACATGATAAATGCCTCATTTTATAGGCTAAGATTCAGAACTATTGATTGATTAGATAATTGGTGGCCATCCATTGATTTGGTGGCTGGTTTTTGACATTAATGGTTGCTGTTATTTTGATATTGTGGGCTGATTATTAATATTATTGGCTGGCCAAAACGTCATTGCTAATATTAGAATTATAGCCAACTGAATTATGAAAGTTGTGGGCAATTGTCTCAGCTTTCCAACAAAAAAAACCAGAGCTCATTTGGACTTCTAGAACTCAAGATATGAGCCAAAAACCGAATAGTGTTTGAGTTGTAGGACAACTTTCGACATCTTCGTTGTTGCTAAGATTTGAACTTGAAAACAGCATAATTGAGTCTTTGAGTCCACATGAAAGTTGTAGTTCTATGTCTTACCTTTCCATCCATATAAAATGAACCTAAATCCGATATCTACAGCTCCAGATATGATCCAATTACCGAATGGTGTTTGAGTTTGGAATGCACTAGCAACACTTTGCTAAGTTTGGCCTTCTCTTTGTCCTCTCAATTTCAATACTTAAACTCATCAATCAATCCTTTTATTTATGTGATAGACCTGCATTTAGGATGAACATTTACCATGAATTAAAGGTATATTATATTTTTAGACTTGCTAATATAAAACATGCTTTTGTTAGGGAATTTAATAATACTTTAGGTGCAATATGATGACATAAATCCTTAATGAGAATGCACTTTTATGTACTAATCAACAAGTCGATAAATTCATTTATCCTCTGGATTTTATTGTCTTGGACACACAACCTGTTGAAGTATGTAATTCATTTCTTGTTATTTTAGGACGTTCATTTCTTGTAACTTCTAATGCATTGATTAATTGTAGGAATGGACTGATGAAGCTATCATTTGAAAACATGACATTGGAGATGAATATTTTCAACATTTGCAAGCAACCTGGAGATGATAATGATTTATAGAAAGTGGACTTTACTGAAAAATTAATTCATGATCAATTTTAAACCACTTCTAGTGAAATTGAGATTGATGAATCTGATGATTTGCAAACGGTTTATTTTCAGGAAGAATCAAAGGTAAGTAATTGGAGACCACAAATTGAGGAATTTCCACCACGATCAATTAAGTCCATACCTTCAAGTGTTCAACCACCCAAACCTGATTTGAAGTCGTTGCCATTTAATCTCAAATACTCATTTTTGAGAGAAAATAAAACTTTTCCGGTAATAATCTCTTCCAAACTTAATGCACATCAAGAAGGTAAGTTATTACAAACTCTGAAAATGCATAAAAATACATTAGGATGGACCATAGCTGATATAAAAAGAATTAGTCCTTTGATTTGTACACATAGAATTTATTTGGAGGAAAATGCTAAACCCTCCAGGGAAATGCAACGAAGGCTCAATCCTAATATGAAAGAAGTAGTGAAAAATGAAGTCATTAAACTTCTAGATAATGAAATCATTTATCCTATTTCTGACAGCAAATAGGTAAGTCCTACCCAAGTTGTACCTAAGAAGTCTAGAGTCACTTTGATAACAAATGAGAACAATGAGTTAATTCCCACTAGGACTGTTACTAGTTGGCGCATGTGCATTGACTATAGAAAACTTAATTCAATGACTAGAAAATATCATTTTCCTTTACCTTTTATGGATCAAATCCTAGAAAGAGTTGCAGGTCATGAATTTTATTGTTTCCTAGATGACTATTTAAGATACAACCAAATTGAAATTGCATTGGAAGATCAAGAGAAGACTACTTTCACATGTCCATTTGGTACTTTTGCATATCGAAGGATGCCTTTTGGATTATATAATGCACCAACCACATTTCGAAGATGCATGCTTAGTATATTTAGTGATATTGTTGAACATTTTCTTGAGATTTTTATAGATGATTTTTTTGTTTTTGGCGATTCATTTGATGATTGTTTGACTAACTTAAAAAAGGTTTTGAGCAGGTGTGAAGAGAAGAATCTTGTACTGAATTGGAAAAAATATCACTTTGTGGTAACAAACATCATTGTAGTTGGTCACATTGTTTCATCAAAAGGAATTGAGGTTGACAAATCTAAAATCGAGTTAATTGCAAATTTGCCAACACCAAAATCTACTAAAGATGTTAGATCATTCCTAGGACATTCTGGTTTTTATAGAAGGTTCATCAAAGATTTTAATGTAATATCTAAGCCCTTAAGTAACCTTTTAACAAAGGATAATATTTTTGAATGGACTAAACATTGTGAAGAAGCCTTTGTTAAACTTAAAAACTTGCTTACTTGTGCTCCTATCATTCAACCTCTTGATTGGTCATTACCTTTTGAAATAATGTGTGACGCTAGTGATTATACCGTAGGTGCTGTTTTGGGACAAAGAAAAGATAAGAAATCTTATGTGACTTACTATGCAAGTAAAACTTTAAATAGTGCTCAAATAAATTATACCACCACTGAAAAAGAATTACTTGCAGTAGTATTTGCATGTGAAAAATTCAAGTCTTATCTTGTTAGCTTACCTATTGTTGTTTTTAGCGATCATACAACATTGAAATATCTTCTTTCTAAGAAAGATACTAAGGCTAGATCGGTGCTGTGGATTTTGTTACTTCAAGAATCTGATATCATAATCAAAGATAAGAAAGGCAGTGAAAATGTTGTCGTAGATCACTGGTCAAGATTGACAACAGATTCGAAAACTGACATCACACCAATCGATGACTACTTTCCCGATGAATCTTTACTTTCCGTCTCTACAATGTCTTGGTTTACTAATATTGTTAATTTTCTTTTCAGGACAATTGCCAGCTCATTGGAGTACCTAAGATAAAAGAAAGTTCTTGAATGAAGTGAATAATGTTTTTTGGGATGACCCTTATTTATTCAAATATTATCCTGAAAAAATATTTTGAAGATGCATTCCTGATAATGAGGTAAGTAGTGTCATTAAATTGTGTGATTCTGAGGCATGTGGGGGCCATTTCTCATCAAGAAAGACAACTGCAAAAATCTTACAAAGTGAATTTTATTGGCCCACCATGTTCAAAGACTCACATGCATTCTGCAAGTCTTGTGAAAATTGTCAAAAGTTAGGATCAATTTTAAAACGTCACATGATGCCTTTAAATCCTATTCTTGTCATTGAGATCTTTGACTGTTGGGGTATAGATTTCATGGGTCCATTCCCTCCATCATTTGATTTCTTATACATATTAGTCGCAGTAGATTATGTTTTAAAATGGATAGAGGCAATTCCAAGTTGAAACAATGATCACAAAACAGTGATAAAGTTTTTGAAAGAAAATATTTTGAATCCATTTGGAGTCCTTCAAGCCATAATGAGTGATGGTGGAACACATTTCTGCAACAAGTCATTTGAGCCTTTAATGAAGAAATATGGAATCACACACAAAGTTGTCACCCCTTATCACCCTCAAACAAGTGGACAAGTAGAGCTTGCTAATAGGGAGATCAAACACATTTTAGAGAAAACAGTGAACCCTAATAGGAAAGACTAGTCTTTAAGACTTAATGATGCACTTTGGGCTTATTAAACTGCATATAAAACATAATTAGCTATGTCACCTTATAGACTAGTCTATGGAAAACCTTGTCACTTGCCTGTGAAACTTGAACATAAAGCTTATTGGGCTATTAAAGCTTTCAATTCAAATCTGGATGATGCTAGTCAACTACGAAAATTACAAATAAATGAGCTTTAGGAAATAAGAAATGATGCATATGAAAATTCAAGAATTCATAAAGCAAGAATCAAAGAGTTTCATGACAAGAAAATACTGAGAAAAACATTCAATGTTGGTCAAAAAGTCTTGCTTTATAATTCTCGACTGCATTTATTTCCTGGAAAACTAAGATCAAGATGGAGCAGTCCTTTTATTGTGAAACATGTGTATCCATATGGGGCCTATGATATCAAGAATCCAAAGAATGACAATGTTTTCAAGGTAAATAGACATCATTTGAAAGTTTACTTTGACAATTTTTTAGTTGAAAATAACTCTATTGAATTGGGTGATCCTATATATAAAGATTGATTTTTTTCCTCATGTTGTTTTTGTGTTTCTTTTTAAGTGATTTTTTGCTAGTTTCTCTCACCCCGGTCAAATGGCAAACAACGTTACTCCATGACTTAAGTCTGTTCTTTCAGTTTCCCATAATAACTAATATCTGTGTATATATTTGTGCAATTCTATGAATCTCTCTTCCAATTCTCATTTGAAAATGAACACTAATCTTGAAAAATTAAAAAAGTATTTTCCCGCTCTACCTCAAAATGCAATTACAAAAATTTACCATGCTAGATATGCAAGATTTAGGTTGTTAATGAATCATGAAATTTCTGAAGATATTCACTGGTTGATTGAAGCAAAGGTCTGATTATCAGGTTAGTCCTCGAATTCCTTTATTTCACATATGTCTAGAATAGGTAAAAGCACTTTTGCAAAGAAACGTCGTGCAAAACGACTAAAAGTCTGTCATCAATGTGCCAGATGGATTTGTAATGCACAATGTCATTCTTTAGGAATGGTATCTATAAACCGTGGAAATAAAATACAATTCATTAAGGATGGCCTGAGTAAGGAGTCTTTAGATAATCTTCTATTCACTCTTGAGACGCATCCTAGTGGAGATGTGCATCGTACAATTCATGATTTATGACCATTATTTCATAAAGAACATGCTCGACTTGGTCTTAGGACTTTGATTAAAAAAGACCCTGTTTGTCTGTTTTAAGAAAACTAGATAGGAAGCCTATCCCCGACCCATAGAGGGCATTTAAGTCGTTCTTGAATGTAAAACCAAGGGAAGATGTGAGCCACAATCACAACTACTTGTACATACACATGCTTTTTCAAAAATAAATAAATAAATAAAGAGAGAGAGTGTGTGTGAGAGACTCCAGCTGGCTTACATATAGGTGGTATGATTGCCTTTTTAATTTTTCATATATAAAATCCTCTCTTCCTTTCATTTCTACTCAACCCATACATTCAATAAATATAGAAGTGTATAGAAATGGCAAGTTCCTCAGGTCATCACATAAGAAATATTTGTGTTTTTGGTGGATTTAGTCCTGGAAAAGAAAAGGAGTTTTTAAAATTAGCAAATCATCTTGGTCAGGTGCTCACTAAGAGAAAGATTTATTTAGTATATGGGGGAGGCAGTTTGTGGTTAATGGGAGGTGTGTCAATAGTTGCATTTTTAGGAGGTAGTCAAGTTTTGGGGGTTGTCCCAAAGCTTTAGCACAAGGGGACATCATTAGAAAAACAATTCGAGAGGAACTTCAGGTCTCCACAATGTCGACTCAAATGAATGCAATGTTTAACTATACTAATGCCTTCATTGCTTTACTAGGTGGTCTAGGCACATTGGAAGAGATCTTTCATATTTTCTCTTAGGCCCAACTGCATATTCACCATAAACCCATAGGTCTGTTAAATGTTAATGGTTATTATGATAAGTTGTTGTCTTTTCTTGATACTTTGCTTGTTAAATGACTAATCTTGATTTATATTGTATAACACTTCGTACAACAAATGTTGGAACTTTCATAGCCCATATTGTATGGTATAACCGACACCTAAGCTATGAAAGGAACTTAATTTGTTATTAACATAAGTTATAATCACGAATGCTTGATGAAATTTATAAGTATTAGCATTAATTGAATAAGATGACTAATGTAATCATGTTAACAATCTATAATCTGGTTGGAACCTCCTTTGTATGTGGTTTCCAATTGAATAATAAGAGTTTATACTATACTTGTTTGACATATCATTAGTGGAACCTCTAACCTTGACATTTGTGAAATCATTATTTAATCTTTACATTAATATTCCATCTCAAAGTTCTCTTCTTCTTCTTCTTCTCCATCTCTTTCTTTTTTATTATTATTACTACTACTACTACTACTACTACTACTGCTATTATTATTGCTATTATTATTGTTATTGTTGTTATCACTATTATTGTTGTTTATAATTGTCGTTTATAATTTGTACAATTAACCTCTCTATGGTTCGACCCCGGTCTTGCTGGGTTATTTATTATTTCGACACTCCCGCACTTGGGAGAAGACATCGATCTTTTAGTCGTGTCATGTATCTTAGAGTTTAAATATCGTGAGTGCATTTTGGTTTGAAATATAAGTCCTTAAAAAACCCCAATTCATAAATTTTATGACACTTGACTTTGATAGAGAAATATGGAAAATAAAGAATGCGCTCATCATAATGCCTATTTTCAAGAAAAGTTGGATTCCCTGATGATTAACATAACTCACATCACTAGCTTGCTTGAGTAAATTCTCTAAAATACCTCTAATGAAAGCTAATCTAATTGGCTCATTACCTTTGCTTAGACTCATATAACAATTCGGCTTGAAGAAATGACAGGCGAACAAGGTCACGAACCCTAATATAATGCAACATTTGTGTAGCTAACAATACCAGTACCAGCCCTACAGCTATAGATACATTCATCAATGAATCTCACAAGATAAAATCATCTAATGATATTAATCAGGATAAGATAACAGTATTAGAAGGCAAAATAAAGATTTATCAATGAAGTGGATTTGTATGATCATATATAAGCCGCGAAAATATATTTAGTCTTGAACATGGTTGTACCAAAAAAAATTTATGTTCCTGGTTTCATCAAGTGCATTAGAACCCAATGTCCTATCACCTATCTCAAGTTTATTGTAACAAAATAGCAAAAATAGTGCACGATGAAAAATTACTAATGTACTTCTTTTTCAGAACATTTTAAGTGGAGCAGTACTAAGCTAGTATATGTGATTATATAACACAAAAATTCAAAGATAGAAAGATCTAGTGGATGTTTTCATCAAATAATATAAGTACAATATAGATATCACCATTGATAGAACTAGTTTGTCTCATCTAGAGAAAAAGGATAAAAAAAGTATAAGAGAGTATGTTCAAAGATAGAGGGACATAGTTGCACAGGTACATCCTTTATTTTTAGACAAAAAAATGGTTACTTTATTCACAAGTATACTTAATGCATCGCACTACAAGTACATAATAAAGATTGAGAATTTACGCGTCTACTAAGTAAAAAGGGTTAATAAGAGAAGAAGAAGGTTGTCGATTATATCAAGGATGACTATAGAGGTAACAAAAATCACTTTCAAAACTATAGTACCCCCTCTCTCATCCTAAATCACCAACATTAACTTTAACTCTTCATTCCCTACCAGAAAAATTAAGACCCAAACCAACCAAGTCAACAACCAAACCAAAAACATACTAAAGAAAAATTATCAAAAAGTCCAAAGACACCTACCTCCATTACCATTACCCTTAAACAAGACATACCTAAAGTTGCTAAGTATTAGATAAGTAGCTCTGAAACCTCTCATGCCTATATATCCCTTATTTCTCAACCGATATAAATCAAACCTCACATGTAAGTATTATATTGGTATTGGAGGACATAACATCTATATTTGCAATGCTTTCAAGAAAAAGCCCTTATAGTTAATTAAAACTAGGCGAATAATATTTGAGGAGACCTTGAAAGCAAACACAAACCATTTACCAATCATACCTCGGGTAGTGGGGTTGGTATACATACTAGAGGTAGAAGGCCCAATGAGCTTAAAGGTGTTGCTGGATATAGTTTATGAAATGTTAGCAAAAGCCAAGTACAAGAAGGGTAGTTATGAAGAAGGACTAACAAGCAGGGATTTCTATAAGTACCATTATGAAGAAGGTCATATAATCAATTAGTATGAAGGCTTCCATAATAAGGTGATACAAACACTAACTTGAGGAAATTTTAGAATTAAGAGGGCAACTGATATAAAAAAATATCTATGATATATGAAACTAGCAGAAATAAAACGGTTTGTTGGGTGGAGTTCACTATAAAAGATTGCCCAAACTAATTTTTTCAAAATCTATAGTGGTATGTAAGGGAAACTATAATACCTTACCACATAACTACAGGTACTCCTTTCAAAGCGTGTAACCAGCGCCTATTTTTCAGGCAGAAGTTAGAGGCCTAACCCATAACAGAAGATGTTTCACTCCAAAAAAGATTAAAAAACAAAAGAAATCAAAGGGGAAAAATATTATTGACCTGACCAAAAAGGTGAACAAACTTGTCTCTGAAAAAGAGACCAATGAGTTCTTAAAGCTAATGAAACACAACTATACAGTGTTATTGAGCAACTTAAGAAGACTCCTACTAGAATATCACTACTATCGTTGATTTTATGCTTTAAGCCATATAAGAAAGCTCTGTAAAAGGTATTGAATGAATCGAATATGCATCAAGATATCAACCATAAAATTATAGAGCACCTAGTGAGGAGAATCTAGGCCTCAAATTATTTATACTTCATCAAGGATTAGTTAGATCCTAATGGTATTAGGTATAATAAGCCATTGTACATCACAAAACGATGTAAAGACGTCCTGATTGGGAAAGTATTGATCAATAATGGTTTTGCATTGAATGTGTTGCCTATACACACATTGAAAAGAATGTGTATCGATAAGTCACACATGAGACCTAGTACCATGATGACGAGACGACTCATTGAGGTAGAAAATTAAGACCCTTAAAGTGGAATTGTATATGGGGTCACAAATATTTTTGTAACACTGCAAATGATGGATATCCATCCATTTTACAGTATATTGTTAAGAAGATCATAGATCTATGCGGTCGGAGCAATAACCACCTTATTAAACCAATGCCTAAAATATATTATGAATGAGATGTTGATAACTATTAAGACTGATGAGACAGTTTCCATGATCAAGAATATGGCTATACCATTCATCAAGTTGGAAGATTGAAAAGATGAGAGCATTCATGCTTTTAAAATTATAAATGTTGAATAGGTTCTAGAAGGTGTGATGCTAAGAAAGCGAAAAGTTTTAAAAGCTGTAATAATAGCTGTCAATTACTTTATAAAGAATGGGGTTCCTTTTCAATACAATCCTAAAACTGGAATGCTTGAGCGAGTCAATTTTATGAAATTAAAATTTACAAAACATGGATTTGATCTCGAGTATAAGCCTAAAAGATATGACTACAAGTGGGTTGTTAGTCACACAAGGAAAGCTAGCATGACGAAGATTAAAAGACAAGAGCCAGAAAAGGAAGGGTTTGCTAACCTACCACTTCGAATGACCTTTTCAAGGTTTGTGGAAGTGATTGGATCTGATCTGGCAAACCTTTACATCAGTGGTTTGGAATGTTAATTTAAGGAATAGATTAAGGAAATGAAGGTTAAAGAAAAAGATAAGATGTTATTGCAGCTATCTATATACACGTCAATAATGCCCTTGCAAAAGCTTTTGTGAAGAAGCTGGCTCAGAAAGAGGCATGCAAAAATTAGAAGATGGAGCTTGCCCTTGTTATGTTTAAAAAATAATTGTGTATTGTTTGACCATGTTTGCTAAAGTGCTTTGTTTTGTTGTAATATTTTACCTCTATTTGTATGTCTTGTTGTGTTCTATTGTTTCTACTTGTATATAGTCTTGATAGCAATTTGTCTCATAATGTCACAAGCTTTTCTTTATCTACTAAGCTTTTTCTATTTTAATAAGATCATACATTTTCTTGTGTCTAAAATATATCTTTTTTTTTTCTTTATCTTCCATACAAATAACACACTCATGCAAGGAAACCTTATATTTTTAGGAAACCTTATATTTTTAGGAACCCTAAAAGTTCCATCAATTCACAAACCCACTACATATAATTGGCCAAACTTTGATAATAAAATTGCAATGGGTAACAAAGATTAGGGAGAAAAGGAAATAAAAGAGTTTACTAGGTTGGTGGAAAATTATGAAAAAGCATGGAAACCTACTAGTGAAAAGTTAAAAGTTATAAATTTGGGTATTGAACAAGAAAAGAAAGGATTGAAAATTGGTACCTTTATTATTACCGATGAAAAATTTGACCTAGTCTTTTTGTTACATGAATATATAGATGTCTTTACTTGGACTTATCTAGATCTGCCTAGTTTAGACACCAATAAAGTGTACATAAAATTCCTTTAGTGGAAGTATGTAAGCCATTTAAACAAAAGACTAGATAAACGCACCTAGATATGCTACTTAAGGTGAAGGCAGAAATACAGAAATAGCGGGATATAGGATTTTTAGATGTGGTCCATTACCCTCAATGGGTGGTTAATGTATGTATAGTCTCTAAAAAGGATAACAAGATTAGGGTGTACGTGGATTACAAAGACTTGAACAAGGAAGGATGACTTTTCTCTACCTCACATAGACATCTTAGTTGGTAATGTTGCTAAGAGTGCTATATACTCATTCATGAATGGATTCTCAGGATATTAAATAGATTAGAATGGTAGAGAAATAAAATAAAAAATCTACCATTGTCGCACATTGGAGAAATTTTTTATATAAAGTGATGTCATTTAGATTAAGAAATGTTGGTGCCACATATCAAAGAATAATGATCACTTTGTTCCATAACATGAAGCACCAACAAATGGAAAGCTATATGGATGATAAACTTATCAAATCAAAGAAAGAACAAGATCATGAGCAAATATTAAAGATAGTGTTTTCAAGGCTATATAAATTTTGATTAAGTTGAATCCTGCAGAATGCTCATTTAAGGATAATTTCCTTGGAAAAAAACCAGTACCTAATTTTGGTAAGGTTACAATTTGAAAACACCAATAATATAGTCGAGTATGAAGTCTGAATCATCGGTTTAGAAGCTACTTTAAAGCTAAAAGTTAAGAAACTAAATGTTTATGAAGATTCACTACTAATTATTTGTTAAATGAAGGGAGAATGTCAAACCAAAGATAAGAAGCTGAAGCCATATCAAGATTATCTCTTGAAGTTAGCTAATGAGTTTAAAGAGATAAGAATTAGTTTGATGACGCTTTGAAAACCCTAGCTTCAATGACACAAATGAATATTAGAAGCAAGATTGAACTAATATGCATCAAAATCAGAAATCTCAAGGCTCACTGTTGTTCATCAGATGGAAAAGTATGGTACAGTGGCATCAAGAAGATTATCTAGTACTGACAATATCCTCCATGAGCATGAATGAAAAGACTTTAAAGAAAATGACAATGAATTATTACTTGGATGTAGATGTTTTATATAAGAGGTTATTTGACAAGACTTTGCTTAGGTGTTTGAATAGGAAGGAGGTTGTGTAAGTATTACAGGAAATCCATGAGGAAATCTATGTTACTCATGCTAATAGGCATAGAATGGCAAGGAAAATGCAAAGATTGGGTACTTATGGTTGACCATGGAAAGGGACTGTGTAAACTATATCAAAAAATGCCACAAGTATTAGATACATATAGACATTATAAACACACCTCTAATATTGTTACTCAATATGACCTCACTTTAACATTTTGATATGTAAGGATTGAATATTATAGGACTAATCAATTTGAAGGTTAGCAATGAGGATAAATTCATCTTAGTGGCTATCAACTACTTTATTAAACGGTAGAGGCCAACTCTTATGCATATTTGACATAAAAGGTGGTTACAAGGTTCATTGAGAAAGCTTGTATTTGTCACTATGGCCTGCCAACAAGATTGATAACTAATAATGCTCAGAATTTCAATGAAAAGTTGATTGTTGAGCTCTACAATAAATGAAAAATTAAGCTTCTATATGCACTTCTTGCGAACAAGGATTGACATGAGGTGGATAGGGTAGTCGAGGCAACCAAAAAAACTCAAGAAGATCATTTGGAAGATGACGGTCACCTATAAAGATTGACATGAGATGCTTCTATATGCACTTCATATGTATCGCACCATAGTTAGAATTATGATAATATTAAGGTAGGAGATGCAATAGGGACATATCAACTACTAAAAAGAAAGGTGAGAATCTTCCAATATCACTATAAAAGGAGGAGATAAAAAGGAAAAGGGGAGGCCATTCCCGAGGTAAGAAAAATACCTAAAAATCCATACTTTTAAAACTTTCATTCTAGACACATTCAACCCAACCATGAACTAGTCAATGATATCAATATTACCTACCTAGTAACCTAAGGCCACCAATTCTTCTCCTCTAGTTTCGAACCTAATAATTCTTGCTTTTATAGTAAACTAAGTTGGATTATTGCCTTCTTCTTGCAACTTTCTAGACAACACAACATTTATTTTCCAACTTATCATCATTCCTTTCTCTAATGTAGAATTAATAACTTCTTTGTCTTGATCCGATACTATGAGCAACAAGTCTTCTTAGCACTAACACCACTAGTAACTCCATTATAAAATACCAATGACCCTGATATAACCTCCACTAACCTTAATCTCCTCTTCCAAGAATACCAACCTCCTTTCCACCACTATAAACTTTTCATTTACATAAACTGGCAACTTCTCCTCCAACTATGACCTCCATATACATCAGTAGCATAGCAAGATGCACTTCTAGTAGCGATCTTCTCTCCTCACAGTAGCATCCCATATGACACCATCATTTGACAACTCTACTCACTTTAGTCTCTTTTGCCAACATCAACAACAACGCTTCACTTAGCTAAGTGAGCTTCCTTTTCTCCTCTTCCTTTTATTTATCCCCCCCTTTATACAAGCTTGTATAACATGAATTATAATTCATGTTTTGCAAGTTTTGTTGCACGACTTGGTCAATAGGTTAAGCTAGTTACCAAGCAATGTCAATTGGATTAAGCCCAGCCCGTATGGATAAGATAAGGCCAACCCATTTTGTGTTTTTTTTAATGGATTTATTAGGCCATCTTCTGGCCCAACTCAACTAGGATGGACTTGGGCCTTGGGCCCAACCATCCTAACCCTTGGGCTAAGGGTGTGTTTCCTAAATATACCATAATGTCTTTCCTTTAGTTTTTAACTTGTCTTTATTTTAATACTTAGCCAATAACAAATTAAAAAATCCAAAAAATTCTAAAAACTTTCTAAGTCCCCTGTGTGTTTTCTTGATATTTTTGCTTAATATTAGGTTTTAGACTTACACTATATGATACAGATTTAGTATTAAAAAAACTTTTCTCATTTCAAAAATACAAAAAAATATATTTTGTTTGTGTGAATACATATAATTTCTAAAGGTTTTTTTCAATGCATATTTGCTAAAAAAACAAAATCATTTTTTATCATGTTTGAAAAACACAAAAATAGATATCGTAACTAGTTTACGATTATTCATTAGGATTTGATCAAAATTTAAAAAAATTATAAATTTTAATTTAATTAATATTCAGAGTATGAATTTTACAACGTAATACATACTCTCAGTATTATATTAAATGAATTAATCGCAATAAATATTAGAAATTAGTTATAAACTTTATTATTTAAGGGTATAAAATTACACTTAAAAGTATATCTTCATATATTAAAGATACAAAGTAGAAAATAATTTTGATGCTAAAAATTAGATCTTAGAACGGTTAATAATTAACCTAATAAGGTAGAGACTTCCTCATGAGGAAAAATCTACCTTGAATCTTAAATAAGACCAATAAATAAAAACATGTTTTAGATTAACAATCATTCAACAATACAACTTAATATAGGTAGGGTCCTATCTACCTATAGTAAGTGGCAACTCCTAAACCTCTTAAATTCTAAAAGATAATTCCATCTTTTGATGTTGTGCACGACAACATAGAGGACATGACTAGTACAAAACAATAAATATATGGGTGAGTGAGTATTTTCGGTTCGCCTTGATTTTTTATTAACAAAAACCGACCAACCAAACAAACATATACATATATATATTGGACATGTTATGTAATTGGTCTTTTTTTAGCTTGATTTTTTTGTTATTTCTTTTTTATTTAATTAATTTTTTTTCTCACCCCAAAATAAACATACAATCACATAAGGAAAAGAGAACAAACATATAATCACATCATTTACTTAATAAAATAAAAGCACAAATTCTACAATAAGCAAACATGCACATCTACACATGAGATTCCATATTGAGATCAAACAATTACACTATAGATAATTCTATTGCAACCCATCCTCCTAACTGTTTCCAACTGTATATCACTTTAAAAAACAAAACAAAAAACCCAATGATTTCATACCCTAGGTGATTAGTACTTAAAAGTGCATTTTTATCATGGTTTTCTATCATCATTTTGCACTTGAAGTATCAATAACTCCTTAACTAAAGCATGTTTTATAATAATATATCTAATAATATAAAATACCTTTAATTTGTGGTAAATGTTTATTTTAAATACAGGCCTATCACATAAATGAAAGGATTGATTGATGACTTTAAGAACTGAAATTGAAAGGATAAAGAGATGTCGGTGCAATCCAAACCGGAACACTATTCGGTAATTGGGTCATATCTAAAACTATAGATCTCAGATTTAGGTCTACTTTATATGGATGGAAAGGTAAGACATAGGCCTACAACTTTCATATAGAGCCTAGGATCTAAAAAGGCCATTTTCAAGTCCAAATTGTAGCAACAACAAAGAAGCCCGAATCTGTCCTCCAACCCGAGCACTGTTCAGTATTTTGGCCATATCTGGAGTTCTAAAAGTTGAAATGAGCTGAATTTTTTAACAAGAAAGCTGAGACAATTTCCTATAACTTTCATGTTTTTAAGTGGCTCTAATTTTGACATTATTAATGACGTTTTGGGCAGACAAGAGAAGATAAGGATTGTCACCAAGTCAAGAGTTAGTCACCCACTCATCAATTAGTCATCAAATCAATAGTTCCCAATTTTGGCTTATAAAAAGAGGCATTTGCCATGCAATTAGGCATCTTGGTTTCTAGATCAAGACATTCCTTTTGCTTTCTCTCTTTGTATTTTTTGTAATGTTTATGCTTTGCTTTCATTAATATCAAGTTTATGCCTTTCATTTCCTTTCCTTTACTTAGTTAACTTTTATGTTCTTATTTTGTTTATCTATTTTGCTTTCTTTCATTATGTCTAGCTAAGTTAGTTATGTCAAGGTGAAAAGGTTACACTAATGGTGTAAGAATAAGTATAGTGTAAACTTAATATGGACTTTAATGTTTGATACTAACATGTTTTGTATTTGTTATCTTGTTCACTCTTTAATACTTTGCTTGTTAAATGATTAATCTTGATTTATGTTGTATAACACTTGGTACAACAAATGCTTGGCACTTTCATAGCCCATAATGTATGGTATAACCAACACCTTAGCTATGAAAGGAACTTGATTTGTTGTTAACATAAGTTATAATCATGAATGCTTGACGAGATTTACAAGTATTAGCATTAATTGAATAAGATGACTGATGTAATCATGTTAACAATCTATAATCTGATTGGAACCTCCTTTGTGTGTGGTTTCCAATTGAATAATAAGAGTTTATATTATAGTTGTTTGACATACCATTAGTGGATCCTCTAACCTTGACATTGTTTGTTATCATTGTTTAATCCTTACATTAATTTTCCATCTCAAAGTTCTCATCAACTTATCTTCTTCTTCTCCTGCTTCTTTTTCTTTATTATTGTTATTATTATTATTGTTGTTATTGTTGTTGTTACTTCTAATACTATTATTATTATTATTATTATTATTATTATTATTATTAT
>NW_011501287.1:8641-29277 GCF_000495115.2 Populus euphratica | reverse complement strand
TTATTATTATTATTATTATTATTACTATTATTATTGTTGTTGTTGTTATTGTTGTTGTTGTTGTATTATTGTTATTTATAATTTGTATAATTAACCTCCCTCTGGTTCGACCCCGGTCTTGCCGGGTTATTTATTACTTCGATACTCCTGCACTTGGGAGAAGACATCAATGTTTTCGTCGTGTAAAGTTTTTGGCGCCGTTGCTGGGGAGGTAAGTTTTGTATAAATTATAATATTTATTTTATTTTCTCTTTTCACTTTTCTTGTATATAACTTTGTTTCTTTTCTCTTGTTTCTTCTTCTTTTGTTTTCTTTTTCCTTTTATTGTATTCCTACACGTGCATGAGAGTGTGGTCACGTACATCAAGTGGTAAACTTTATAGGGTATCCTCATCATTTTCAGAAAACATGACCGAAGAAGATAATCAATCACTTCATAATGAGAATAATGAGAATAATCATGCTAGAACACTTAGAGACCACATGAATCCTATAAGAACAAGTGCACTATCATGCATAGGTTTTCCTCTGGATGCATCTCATTTTAATTTTAAGCCAAACATTATTCAACTTTTACCTTCTTTTCATGGCTTAGAATTGGAAAATCCATAATTGCATTTAAGGGAATTTGAGGAGGTCTGGAACACATATAATAATTTAAATTATAGCATAAACACCATCAGATTAAAGCTTTTTCCTTTTTTATTAAAAGATAAAGCTAAAACATGGCTACAAAATTTGAGACCAGGATCCATTCGGGCTTGGGATCAAATATTTCAAAAATGCATTCTCGACAATGAGGTAAGTAATTTCATTAAATTTTATCACTCTAAGACACATGAGGATCATTTCTCGTCAAAAAAGAGGATTGTAGAAATCTTACAAAGTGGATTTTACTGGCCCACCATATTCAAGGAATCATATGCATCCTGCAAAACCTATGAAAATTGTCAAAAGGTGGGATTTATTTCAAAACATAGAGAGTCGAGATAAGCATCATGCAATTCATGACTTATGAACCCATTTTCATAAAGAACATGATCGACTTAGTCTTGGGAATCTGACTAAAAAAGACTCTGTTTGCCAATTTTTAAGAAAACTGGATGGGAAGCCTATCCCCGACCCATAGACGGCGTTTAAGCCGTTCTTGGACGTAAAACCAAGGGAAGATGTGAGCCACAATCACAACTACCTGTACATACACATGCTTTTTCAAAAATAAATAAATAAATAAAGAGAGACTGTGTGTGTGAAACTCTAGCTGGCCTACATATAGATGGTATGATTGCCTTTCTAATTTCTCATCTATAAAATCCTCTCTTCCTTTTTCTACTCAACCCATACATTCAACAAATACAGAAGTGTGTAGAAATGGCAAGTTCCTTAGGTCATCATCATATAAGAAATATTTGTGTTTTCGGTGGATCTAGTCTTGGGAAAGAAAATGAGTTTTTAGAATCAGCAAATCATCTTGGTCAAGTGCTAGCTGAGAGAAAGATTCATTTAGTGTATGGGGGAGGCAGTCTTGGGTTAATGGGAGGGGTGTCAATAACTGCATTTTTAGGAGGTAGTCAAGTTTTTGGGGGTCGTTCCCGAAGTTTTAGCACAAGGGGACATCATTGGAAAAACAATTGGAGAGGAACTTCAGGTCTCTACAATGTCAGCTCGAATGAATGCAATGTTTAACCATGCTGATGCCTTCATTGCTTTACCAGGTGGTTTAGGCACATTGGAATAAATCTTTCATATTTCCTCTTGGGCCCAACTGCACATTCACCATAAACCCATATGTTTGTTAAATGTTAATTGTTATTATGATAAGTTGTTATCTTTTCTTGATCATGCTGTGGAACAGGAATTTCTAACATCTTTTGCACGAAAAATCATAATCTCTGCTGCTACTGCTGAACAATTGATTGACCAACTACAATCTTTCATTCGTGTGATTGATCCCCCATGAGTCGTATAAATTGATCATTTAAGGAAAGCCGTAAAAAGCTTAAATTAGATTTAAGCCTTTATTTATAAATCTTTATGTCTTTTGATTTTATTATTATGTTTTGTTGTTTCTTATATTTGTTTGAGTGTGTTTCAGGTTTATCAATGTTCGTTATTTCAGGTGATATCTTCTATACTCTATCTTTCTACCTTAGAACATTGAGGACAATGTCTCGTTTTGGTTGGGGGGAGAGGGTAGTAGTTGATAAAAAAAATTGTTTTCCATTTCATAAAGCATGTGCAAAATTGTTGTTACTAGGATGGCGGAGTAAAGGAGCTCTTTTGTTAAAGTGACTCTTGAGACGCATCTTAGTAACCATTCTTAATAAGGTCTATCATAATACTTCTTGAAATATTCAGGTTTACAATCTCTCACATTGTTATCACTTAATTCTGCTCATATACTTATTTAACATGTATTCTTAAACCTTAATTTACACACACACACTTTAACATATGATTGTGGGTTGCATATTGGATTATTACATTATTTATGTTCTTTTGTTAAAGGTAACAACTAAGGGAAAGGGATTGTATATAATATATATAATTAAAAAAAAAGAAAAAAAAAAAGAAAAAAGAAAAAAATGATAATAATAAAAATGTAGATAAGTTTGGTTTCGTAACCTCCATTAATCTAATTATGTGTTGATACATTGAGCACAAAAGAAAGGTTTATTAATATCTTGTTAAGAGATATTGAGCAGGTATATAAATTTAATGGGAGTTTGTTTATCTGGATAGATTAATGGAAGGTAAATGATGAATACCTTGCTTTGTGGAATTTGCAAATTGTTTTTCTATTTTAATGCTTTGATTACTAGGGACTAGTAATAAGCTGGTTGGGGGGTGTGATTAGTACTTAAAAGTGCATTTTTATCATGGCTTTATATCATCATTTTGCACTTGAAGTATCAATAACTCCTTAACTAAAATATGTTTTATAATAATGTATTTATAATAATATATCTAATAATGTAAAATATCTTTAATTTGTGATAAATATTCATTTTAAATGCAGGCCTATCACATAAATGAAAGGATTGATTGATGAATTTAAGAACTGAAATTAAAAGGTTAAAGAGATGGCCAAACTTAGAAAAGAGATGTCGGTGCAATCCAAACCGGAACACTATTCGGTAATAACTTTCATATGGAACCCAAGATCTAAAAAGGCCATTTTCAGGTCCAAATTGTAGCAACAACAAAGAAGCCCGAATCTGTCCTCCAGCCCAAGCATTGTTCAGTATTTTGGCCATATCTGGAGTTCTAAAAGTTGAAATGAGCTGAATGTTTTACACAAGAAAGTTGAGACAATTTCCTACAACTTTCATGCTTCAAGTGGCTCCAATTTTGATGTTATCAATAACGTTTTGGGCAGACAAGAGAAGATAAGGATTGTCACCAAGTCAAGAGTTAGTCACCCACTCATCAATTAGTCATCAAATCAATAGTTCCCAATTTTGGCTTATAAAATGAGGCATTTGCCATGCATTTAGGCATCTTGATTTCCAGATCAAGATCATGTTTTTGCTTTCTCTCTTTGTATTTTTTGTAATGTTTATGCTTTGCTTTCATTAATATCAAGTTTATGCCTTTCATTTCCTTTCCTTTACTTAGTTAACTCTTATCTTATTTATGTTCTTATTTTGTTTATTTATTTTTCTTTCTTTCATTATGTCTAGCTAAGTTTATTATGGCAAGGTGAAAAGGTTACACTAATGGTGTAAGAATAAGTATAGTGTAACCTTAATATGGACTTTAATGTTTGATACTAACATGTTTTGTATTTGTTATCTTGTTCACTATTTAATACTTTGCTTGTTAAATGACTAATCTTTATTTATGTTGTATAACACTTGGTACAACAAATGCGTGGCACTTTCATAGCCCATACTGTATGGTATAACCGACACCTGAGCTATGAAAGAAACTTGATTTGTTGTTAACATAAGTTATAATCATGAATGTTTGACGAGATTTACAAGTATTAGCATTAATCGAATAAGATGACTAATGTAATCATGTTAACAATCTATAATCTGATTAGAACCTCCTTTATGTGTGGTTTTCAATTGAATAATAAGAATTTATACTATACTTGTTTGACATACCATTAGTGGATCCTCTAACATTGACATTGTTTGTTATCATTATTTAATCCTTACGTTAATTTTCCATCTCAAAGTTCTCATCAACTTATCTTTTTCTTCTCCTCCTTCTTTTTCTTTATTATTGCTATTATTATTATTATTATTGTTGTTGTTGTTGTTACTACTAATACTACTACTATTATTAGTATTATTATTATTATTATTATTATTATTATTCTTGTTATTACTATTATTATTGTTGTTTTTGTTATTGTTATTGTTGTTGTATTATTATTATTTATAATTTGTACAATTAACCTCCCTGTGGTTCGACCCCGGTCTTGCTAGGTTATTTATTACTTCGACACTCCTACACTTGGGAGAAGACATCAATCTTTTCGTCATGTCATCAGGGTTGTTATACAATGACAAAAATCTCAATATTTCAAACATTATCAAAATATATATAAAAGTATCAATGGCATATTAAAATTTTTAAAATATAAACAAGCCTCTAAGAGTTGTTGGAGCAGGCTAGAAGTTACTCAATTTGGCATTGGGCAAAAATGGTTACATGCATTAATATGTTGGGCAACTGCGTATGTGTCTCACACGCTAACACTGACCTAAAAAAATATAAAAGTCTAATTTAAAGGTTGGAATTATAGTTGACTTGGATTGACTTTAAGGGGTTGGTATTGCTAGAAAATTGGAGGCTTAATGTCGTGACAATGTTGGTTTCAACTTGTTAGGAGCGAAGAGAAGGGCACAACTATACATGTTGAAAATAGAGTGTTATAAGGTTGAGATGGCTAAACAAAGTTGTTGTGGTAGTAGTGGTTTGTTGCCGAAGAAGATAAAGGTCGTGCGATGTATAGGGTTTAAATGTAGAGAAAAATTAAGATATTTTTATTTGACTAATGACTACTGGCAATGCACTGTTGATGGAAATAAAGGCACTGTTGATTAGGTGTGATGAGGTTATTGTGTGGTTGGCTAAGCTTGTTGGTGTTAGGTTTCCTAAAACACATACATGTAGCGAAACAATATATACAAATTTAAAATTTCTTGGAGAATCCCAATGATCCTTCTAAACAGGTCCAGAGTTGTTTACGATTTATACAAAGATTACTTGAAGATAAAATTTTATTTTTCATTTGAATAATTTCTTTAAGACTAAGTTGTCATAAGCCACAAGTTATTCGAGTGTTTGACCTCTAATAGTAATCCACACAAACTATTGGTGAGAAATATCATAAATCCTTTTAAGAGTGAAGGATTACTATACCTTTAAGTGCCATCTTTATGCTTTTTTTTAATTAATATTTTATGTATTTTTGTATTATACTCTACTTATAGAAAATAAAAGGGAGGCATAACTTTCTATTTACAGAAAAATCTAAAAATCCTATAAATGAATAAAAATACCAACCAATTTGTCCCTTAAATAATATCACATATATTATCTTTATACTAATTTTAGAAATTTATTCAATCAAGTTCTCACTTGATTGTTTTTAGGTCTAGAATTGTAGTTTTCTATACCAAGTACATTTTAATCCTCAATTTCTAAAATTTATTTACAAACAAGTCACATATGGTTAATCATCTCATTTTAATTTATGACTATTAAGTTTTATATGTGTGATCCCTTAGATTTCATAATAAGTTGACCCAAATATAAATTATAATTCTAAATAAAATATGATAAAATAAATGAAGCAAATTAATTTATTATCAATTCAATAATTGATTGATTGATTTATATTTGAAGATCAAGTATAATATCTAGCAATATATTATAATCTCCCAAATATTAGAAAAATTATAAGTGATTTGACTTAATCTTTTAGTGACCAGTTTCTTAGTGTAATTATGATTTTTTTTCAATAATGTTTTGATTTATATATTATAGCATGAATTATGTCTGCCGTGTCAAATCATATTTGTTCTCAACATCATAGTCATTGATTTTTTTAATAAGATTTGAAATTATAATTAGTATTGAGTATTGAGTATTCAATATGAACATTTAAAATAATGTTTTGAAGCAATAGAAATCTTATAATTATAACTTTATAATTTTATTTGTAAAGAAATTTTATTTTAATGACTTTATATTTACTCTAAATTTATTAATCAAATAATTTACTCTAGATTTATTAATCAAATATTATATTTATTAATAAAATATTTTATTAATATTAAAAATAAATAAATTAAATATATTTACATAAATAAAATTAATGTCATATATAACCAATCGATTTATTATATGACAAATACAGTAACAATTGGATGTGATAAAAATATTATGGTTGGCTTAGCTTATGTGATAAAAATAACGGTGCATATAAAAAGTCTCATACACTTTTTAATTTAAATATTTTAGAGTCAGTTTTTCAATTATTATTTTTTAGAAATGTTCAAACAACATTAAATTTATAATAAAGGCCATATATTTTAGTCTAGAATCATAGCCCATGAAAAATTCAATTTCAGTTTATAATGATAAAAGAGTATTGTTCCACCCACTTTAGGCATGAATGTATAACTATTTCTTCGCCCTTTCCCCCTTTTTGTCTTTTTCTTTTTACATGTTCCACACAAAAATATATGGCCAATTGAATTGAGGTCGTGCTCTAGATACTTTATTTGAATAACTTTGCTTATAATTTTGAAATACACACACACAACAACAACCTTTTTAAGATTTTGATTATATTTGTTTTTATATTTTAAAAGTATCTTTTAAAAAATTTAAATTTTTTATTTTTTTAATTACTTCAAATTAATATCTTTTTAATATTTTTAGATTATTTTGATATGCTGATATTAAAAATAATTTTTTAAAAATAAAAAAATATTTTAATATATTTTAAAATAAAAAATATTTTAAAAAATAACTACAATAACAATTACAAGCTATCCACAAACGTGTGTAAATTGGCAACCAATTCCCAAACAAATATGGGATTTTGCATGCTCCTGGTTGCATGCGCTTTGATAATCAAACGTACCGAGATTCTCTGCTAGAAAATTATTTAATATCAACAAAATTATTGATTAAAAATTTTCATTGATAATATTTTTATAATTATAATAATAAAATATTTTGTTAGAAAATTCCTAATTATAATAGTAATGAATAGTTGAGAAAATAGCAAAATCATTGAAAAAGTTATATAATTAAAAAAAAATTATGTTGGTGAATCTATTACCAAAATCACACATTATCAATAACCAATGAAAATATTGATAATATATTTTATTGGTAAATCTAAAAGTGTTATAACCGGCCAGATTCTTATTCTCCCTTCTTCTTCTCCTTATTCTTTGAAAATCAAAACGACTATTTTGGCACAAATCTAAGTCCTATTATTACAAATTTTGATCATCCAACATTCCATAACATCAATATCATTGTCTTCATATAATTTTTTAAAAAATATTTTCTATGTCAAGTAAGAAAACCTATTTATTTATGTTTTAAGTTAATGTATTGTTGTTTTTTAATACCTGTAGTGATAGTTTGCTTATATATTGTAGTATTTTACAATCTTTTCATAGACAATTAAAGTTTGATTTCTATTCTAAGATTTATTTGTGAACTGAGCAAATTGGAACTTGTTTGTAATTTGATATAATTGATTTTGATTTTATGACTTAAATATGGTATAATAAAAGAAATTATGGGTTATTTAATGGACAATAATCACATTTAGTCAATTTTATTGTTAAATTGTAAATTTTAGAGTAATTGATTTTCTATGGAATTGATAACAATTAAATGATATAAATTTAAATCAAATAAGTTTGAATTGAACAAATGATAGATTATTAGTTGGGTTATAGACTACATGCCATTAATTGGATTTATTTAGTTGATATTTTTACGAATCATTACATTTTTTGTACAAAAATTAGTCATTAGATTGTGAATTAATTTTTAATTATCAAAGTTAAATCTTGAATTGGTTGTTACTTTATTAATAAATGTTGTCATCATCAATTTATATAGGTTTTCTAAGTAATCAATGATCATTTGTGGATATATCTAAATTTACCTCAAGAGTTGTATAGAGAAGATTATTGTAAAAACGTTGATAGTGTTTTTAATTTTGCACTTTCAAATTCAAAAAATATTAATAGAGGCAGAATTAGATGTCTTTGTGTGAAGTGTAAAAATAAAAGTTCCTTTAACTAGATGTTGTGACAATACATTTTCTTAAAAAAAAAGGTTCGTTGAGAAATACTTGAGTTGGTTTGCACAAGGAGAACCTATGTTCCTTACAAGATGATACGACTAAAAGATTGATGTCTTCTTCCAAGTGCAGGAGTGTCAAAGTAATAAATAACCTGGCAAGATCGGGATCGAGCCATAGGGAGGTTAACTGTATATACTAAAAAAAATAGATAATAATAGAACAGGAGTTGAAGAGAGCTTTGAGATGTGATATTGATATAAAGATTTAAGCAAATATAAAATAATTATCAAGGTTAGAGGATCTAGTAATGGTATTTCAAATAAATATAGTACAAATTCTTTTTATTACTCAACTGAAAACCACACACAAATGAGGTTTCAATCGCATTATAAATTGTTAACATGATTATATTAGTTATTTTATTTGAATGATGCTAATACTTATAAATATTGTAAGGTATACTGAACATCTTATGTTAATAACAAATTAAGTTCTTTTCATAGGACAAGTGTCAGTTATACCATACAGTTAGGCTATAAAAATGTTAAATATTTGTTATACCAAAGGTTATACAACATAAATCTAAATTAATCATTTAACAAGTAAAGTATTAAGAGTGAATAAGATAATAAATACAAAACATGTTAGCATCAAACATTAAAGTTCATGTTAAGTTTATTTTATACTTATTCTTACACCATTAATGTACCCTTTTCACCTTAACATGATAGACTTAACTAAACATAATGAAGAAAAGAAACATAAATAAACAATAGAAGAACATGACTATATAAGTATAGTAAAAGAAATGAAAGGCATAAACAAGAGATTAATGAAAGTAAAACTTAAGTATTACAAAAATATAAAGAAAGAGAGCAAGAACATGCTTAGTAGTAGTAGTAGTAGTAGTAGTAGTAGTAGTAGTAGTAGTAGTAGTAGTAGTAGTAGTAGTAGTAGTAGTAGTAGTAGTAGTAGTAGTAGTAGTAGTAGTAGTAGTAGTAGTAGTAGTAGTAGTAGTAGTAGTAGTAGTAGTAGTACTAATAATAATAATAATAATAATAATAATAATAATAATAATAAAGAAAAAGAAGGAGAAGAAGAAGAAGAAGATGAGAACTTTGAGATGGAATATTAATGTAACGATTAAACAATGATAATAACAAATGTCAAGGTTAGAGGTTCCACTAATGGTATATCAAACAAGTATAGTATAAACTCTTATTATTGAATTGGAAACCACACACAAAGGAGGTTCCAATCAGATTATATATTGTTAACATGATTACATTAGTCATCTTATTCAATTAATGCTAATACTTGTAAATCTCGTCAAGCATTCATGATTATAACTTATGTTAACAATAAATCAAGTTCCTTTCATAGCTCAGGTGTCGGTTATACCATACATTATGGGCTATGAAAGTGCCAAGCATTTGTTGTACCAAGTGTTATACAACATAAATCAAGATTAGTCATTTAACAAGCAAAGTATTAAAGAGTGAACAAGATAACAAATATAAAACATGTTAGTATCAAACATTAAAGTCCATATTAAGTTTACATTATACTTATTCTTACACCATTAGTGTAACCTTTTCACCTTGACATAATTAACTTAGCTAGACATAATGAAAGAAAGCAAAATAGATAAACAAAATAAGAACATAAAAGTTAACTAAGTAAAGGAAAGGAAATGAAAGGCATAAACTTAATATTAATGAAAACAAAGCATAAAAAATACAAAGAGAGAAAGGAAGAGCATGATCTTGATCTGAACACCAAGATGCCTAAATGCATGGCAAATGCCTCCTTTTATAGGCCAAAATTGGGAACTATTGATTTGATGACTAATTGATAAGTGGGTGACCAACTTTTGACTTGGTGACAATCCTTATCTTCTCTTGTCTGCCCAAAACGTCATTGATAACGTCAAAATTGGAGCCAGTTGTAAACATGAAAGTTGTAGGCAATTGTGTCAGCTTTCTTGTGTAAAAATTTCAGCTCATTTGGACTTCTAGAACTCTAGATATGGCCAAAATACCGAACAGTGCTCGGGCTGGAAGACAGATTCGGGCTTCTTTGTTGTTGCTACAATTTGGACTTGATAATGGCCTTTTTAGATCTTGGGCTCCATATGAAAGTTGTAGGCCTATGTCTTACCTTTCCATCCATATAAATTTGACCTAAATCTGAGATATATAGCTCTAGATATGACCCAATTACCGAACAGTGTTCCGGTTTGGATTGCACCGACATCTCTTTTCTAAGTTTGGCCATCTCTTTATCCTTGCAATTTAAGTTCTTCAAGTCATCAATCAATCCTTTCATTTATGTGATAGGCCTGCATTAAAAATAGATATTTACCACAAATTATAGGTATCTTATATTATTAGATACATTATTATAAAACATATTTTAGTTAAGGAGTTATTGATACTTCAAGTGCAAAATGATGATATAAAACCTTGATAAAAATGCACTTTTAAGTACTAATCACACCCCCCAACCAGCTTATTACTAATCCCTAGTAATTAAAGCGTTAAAATAAGAAAAACAATTTGCAAATTCCACAAAGCAAGGTATTCATCATTTAACTTCCATTAATCTATCCAGATAAACAAACTCTCGTTAAATTTATATACCTGCTCAATACCTCTTAACAAGATATTCATAAACCTTTCTTTTGTGCTCAATGCATCAACATATAATTATGGGGCTTTTCTTGGAAGAAAACAAAATTTTTGTTCTAATGTTTAAGGTTAACTTCCTTGGGTTGGGATTATTATTTTTGTCTTTTCTTTTCTTTTCTTTTTTAAATATATATACATTTAATTTAAAAACACCATGCATCTTTAACTCATGTAACGAGCTTTCGGCTAATGACTCCCAGACCAGTTGGTCTTAGGGCATTAGGTGTTAAGACACCCCTACAAGCTTAGTAACTCGGGTCGCAGATACTGATATGTAGATAGTGCAATGTTTGATTTCCTTAAGCTTTTCTCCTCAACCCATGTAACAAGCGTTGGGCCAATAGCTCCCAAGTCAGTTGACTTTAGGGTATTAGGTGTTAAAACACCCTTCGGGCTTAATTGCTTAGGTTAGGGAGGCTACGAAACCAAACCTATCTACATTTTTATTATTATCATTTTTTTCTCTTTTTTTTATTTTTTTTAATTATATACAATACCTTTCCCTTAGTTGTTACCTTTAACAAAAGAACATAAATAATGTAATAATCCAATGTGCAACCTACAATCATATGTTAAAGTGTGTGTGTGAAAATTAAGGTTTAAGAATACATGTTAAATAAGTATATGAGCAGAATTAAGTGATAATAATGCGAGAGTTTGTAAATCTGAATATTTCAAGAAGTATTATGATAGACCTTGTTACGAATGATTACTAAGATACGTCTCAAGAGTCATAAAAAGTTCTCCTTACTCTTCCATCATAGTAACAACAATTTTGCACATGCTTTATGAAATAGAAAACAATTTTTTTTTATCAACTACTACCCTCTCCCCCCAACCAAAACGAGACATTATCCTCAATGTTCTAAGGTAGAAAGATAGAGTATAGAAGATATCACCTGAAATAATGAACACTGATAAACCTGAAACACGCTGAAACAAAAATAAGAAATAATAAAACACAAATACTATGCTATTAATAAAACCAAAAGACACAAGTTTTTACAAACTAAAACTCAAATCGCAGTTGTGATTGTGGCTCACATCTTCCCTTGGTTTTACATCCAAGAACGGCTTAAACGCCCTCTATGGGTCGAGGATAAGCTTCCCATCCAGTTTTCTTAAAATCTAGCAAACAGGGTCTTTTTTAGTCAGATTCCCAAGACTAAGTCGATCATGTTCTTTATGAAATAGTGGTCATAAATCATGAATTACACGATGCACATCTCCACTAGGATGCATCTCAAGAGTCAATAGAAGATTATCTAAAGACTCCTTACTTAGGCCATCCTTAATGAATTGTATTTTATCTTCACGGTTTATAGATACCATTCCTAAAGAACGACTTTGTGTATTACAAGTCCATCCAGCACATCGATGACAGACTTTTAGTTGTTTTGCACGACGTTTCTTTGCAAAAGTGCTTTTACTTGTTCCAGGCATGTGTGAAATGAAGGAGTTAGAGGACTCACCTGATAATCGGACCTTTGCTTCAATCAACCAGCGAATATCTTCAGGAATTCCATGATTCATTAACAATCTCAATCTTGCACATCTAGCACAGTAAATTTTTGTAATCGTATTCTGAGGCAGAGCGGGAAAATACTTTTTCAATTTTTCAAGATTAGTGTCCATTATCAAATGAGAATTGGAAGAGAGATTCAAAGAATTGCACAAATATATACACAGATATCAGTTATTGTGGGAAACTGAAAGAACCGACTTAAGTCACGGAGTACCGTTATCCGCCATTTGACCGGGGTGAGAGAAACTACCAAAAAAGACTAAAAAAGAAACACAAAAACAATGTAAGAAAAACAAAATAATCAACCTTTATCTACAAGATCATTCAAACCAGTTGATTCATTTTTACTAGGAAAATTATCAAAGTAGGCTTTCAAACGATGTCCATTTTCCTTAAAAACATTGTCATTCATTGAATTCTCAATATCACAGGCCCCATAAGGATTGTTCCATCTTGTTCTTAGCTATTTAGGGAATGAATAGAGTTGAGAATTATAAAAGAAAACTTTTTGACCAGTGTCAACTTTTTGACAATTTTCACAAGTTTTGCAGAATGCATGTGTGTCTTTGAACATGGTGGGCCAATAAAATCCATTTTGAAAGATTTTTGCAGCTGTCTTTTTTGACGAGAAATAACTTCCACATGCTTCAGAATGACAATTTTAATGACACTACTTACCTCATTGTCGGGAATGAATCTTTGAAATATTTGATCAAGACAATATTTGAATAAGTTAGGGTCATCATAATAAAAGCTCTTCACTTCGTTCAAAAACTTTTCTTTGTCTTGGGTACTGCAATCAGCTAGCAAATCTCCTAAAGCAAGAAAATTGATATTTTTATCATACCAAGGCATTGGACTAAGAGAAAGTAAGGATTCGTTAGGAAAGTAATCATCGATTGCTGTGATGTTAGATGTCGAATTTAGTGTCACTATTGACAAAAGATTCATATCAACATTTTCGGTGCTTTTTTCATCCGTGATTTCTTCCTCAGAATAAATCATTTGCAAATCTTCAGATTCATCCAACTCATTTTTACGTAAAGTAGATTCAAGTTGATCATAAACTAATTCGTCAATATGATCTACTTCTTGTAAATCATTATCTTCTCCAGGTTGTTTGCAAATGTTGAAAATATTCATCTCCAATGTCATGTTTCCAAATGATAGCTTCATGAGTCCATTCCTACAATTAATCAATGCGTTAGAAGTTGCAAGAAACGGACGTCCTAAAATAATAGGAAATGAATTACATGCTTCAACAGGTTCTGTGTCCAAGATAACAAAATCCACAGGATAAATGAATTTATCGACTTGTACTAACACATCTTTGACTCCTCTAGGCACTTTTATAGATCTATCGGCAAGTAAAAGAGTTATAGAAGTTGGTTTTAACTCACCTAGATTGAGACTTTGAAAAACTGAATATGGAAGTAAATTCACACTAGCACCGAGATCAAGTAAGGCTCTTTCAATTTTATACTCTCCAATAAAGCAAGAAATTGTAGGACAACCAGGGTCTTTATATTTCAAAGCATTATTGTTCTGAAGAATAACACTTACTTGTTCGGCTAGAAAGGCTTTCTTTTTCACATTCAGTTTCCTCTTCACAGTGCATAGATCTTTCAAAAATTTAGCATAGGAAGGAACATGTTTAATAGCATCCAGCAAAGGTATATTGATCCTTACCTATTTGAAAATTTCAAAAATTTCAGAGTTGTGATTGACTTTCCTTTGTTTGGTCATGGCTTGAGGAAATGGAAGTGCTAGCGGTGAATCAGTCGTTTCTTTGCAATTTTCAGATTCAACCCCTTCCTTACCCTCAGAGATTGACTCATCATCTTTCTCATAAGGTTCAAGAGAGGGTTTTTCAATAACCTTACCACTGCGCAGAGTAGTGATTGATTTGACTTGATCCATGTGTTGGCTTCCGAAACTACTTGCATTTGCATTGTATTGCCCCTTGGGATTTTGTTGTGGTTGAGATGGAAACTTACCATTCTCTTGGAAACTGAGAGCAGATGTTAATTTTGCAAGAGTATCTTTAAAATCTGTCATGTTTTGAGCAAGTTGAGTATTGATTGTCTCTTGCTTTTCAATGAATGCATGCAATGTTTCCTCAAGATTTCTTCTTAAAGGTGGAGCATAAGGAGGTGCATATCCATGAGAATTTTGGAAATTATGGTGTGCTTGAAATGGTGGTTGTGAAGTTTGTGCATTGTTGTTCTCACTCTTCCAACTAAAATTTGGATGATTTCTCCAACCAGGGTTGTATGTTTGTGAGTATGGGTTGTGGTTCGCCCTTTGGAAACTGTTTAAAGCATGGGCTTGTTCTTGGAGACATTCCTTAAAAGAAGGCAAGGTTGGACAATCGTTGGTTGAGTGTTCATTTGTTTGACAGATTCGACACACAATGTTTTCAACAGATTTTAATTGACCACTCTTTTTCAATTCTAGTGCCTCGACTTTTCTAGCTAAAGATGTAAACTTGGCTTGAAGGTCATGATCTTCTCTAAGGTTGTACATGCCTCCACTAGATGTGTGAGGTTGAGTTTTACTCAGTGCCTCATAAGTACCCGCAGTGTCCCAATTTTGAGCATTTTCAGCTAACAAGTCTAAGTACTTCATTGCTTCATCAAGGTCTTTATCTTCAAAAGTTCCATTGCACATCAATTCAACCATTTGCCTATCTCTACGTGTTAACCCTTCATAGAAATGTGAAACCAATCTCCATGTTTCAAAACCATGATGAGGGCAAGTACTAAGCAAGTCTCGATACCTATCCCAACATTGGTAAAATTTTTCTCCTGGTTTTTGAGTGAAAGTGGTGATTTGTCTTTTGAAAGAGTTTGTTCTATGAGATGGGAAAAACTTTTTTAAAAATTATTGTTGCATTTCATCCTAAGCACGAATGGATCCTGGTCTTAAATTTTGTAGCCATGTTTTAGCTTTATCTTTTAATGAAAAAGAAAAAAGCTTTAATATGATGGTGTACTTAAAAGTGCATTTTTGTCAAGGTTTTATATCATCATTTTGCACTTGAAGTATCAATAACTCCTTAACTAAAACATGTTTTATAATAATGTATCTAATAATATAAGATACCTATAATTTATGGTAAATGTCTATTTTTAATGCAGGCCTATCATATAAATGAAAGGATTGATTGATGAATTTAAGAATTGAAATTGGAAGGACAAAGAGAGATGTCTAAACTCCGGAAAGAGATGTCGGTGCAGTCCATACCGGAACACTGTTCAGTAATTGGATCATATCTGGAGTTGTAGATCTCATATTTAGGTCAACTTTATATGGATGGAAAGGTAAGATATAGGCCTACAACTTTCATATGGAGCCCAAGATCTAGAAAAGCCATTTTCAAGTCCAAATTGTAGCAACAACAAAGAAGCCCGAATCTGTCCTCCAGCCCGAGCACTGTTGGGTATTTTGGCCATATCTGGAGTTCTAGAAGTCCAAATGAGCTGACTGTTTTACACAAGACAGCTGAGACAATTGGCTACAACTTTTATGTTTGCAAGTGGTTCCAATTTTGACGTTATCAATGACGTTTTGGGAAGACAAGAGAAGATAAGGATTGTCACCAAGTCAAGAGTTGGCCACCCACTCATCAATAAGTCATCAAATCAATAGTTCCCAATTTTGGCCTATAAAAGGAGGCATTTGCCATGCATTTAGGCATCTTGGTTTCCAGATCAAGATCATGCTCTTACTTTCTCTCTTTGTATTTTTTGTAATGTTTATGCTTTGCTTTCATTAATATCAAGTTTATGCCTTTCATTTCCTTTCATTTACTTAGGTAACTCTTATCTTATTTATGTTCTTATTTTGCTTATTTTTTTTTCTTTCTTTCATTATGTCTAGCTAAGTTTATTATGTCAAGGTGAAAAGGTTACACTAATGGTGTAAGAATAAGTATAGTGTAAACTCAATATGGACTTTAATGTTTGATACTAACATGTTTTGTATTTGTTATCTTGTTCACTCTTTAATACTTTGCTTGTTAAATGACTAATCTTGATTAATGTTGTATAACACTTGGTACAACAAATGCTTGGCACTTTCATAGCCCATAATGTATGGTATAACCGACACCTGAGCTATGAAAGGAACTTGATTTGTTGTTAACGTAAGTTATAATCATGAATGTTTGACGAGATTTACAAGTATTAGCATTAATTGAATAAGATGACTAATGTAATCATGTTAACAATATATAATCTGATTGGAACCTCCTTTGTGTGTGGTTTCCAATTCAATAATAAGAGTTTATACTATACTTGTTTGATATACCATTAATGGAACCTCTAACCTTGACATTTGTTATTATTCTTGTTTAATCCTTACATTAATTTTCCATCTCCAAGTTCTCATCATCTTCTTCTTCTTCTCTTTCTTTATTATTATTATTATTATTACTACTACTACTACTACTACTACTACTACTACTACTACTATTATTATTATTAGTATTATTAGTATTACTATTACTATTACTATTATTATTATTATTATTATTATTATTATTATTATTATTATTATTATTGTTATTGTTGTTGTATTATTGTTATTTATAATTTGTACAAATAACCTCCCTGTGGTTCGATCCCGGTCTTGCCGGGTTATTTATTACTTCGACACTCCTGCACTTGGGAGAAGACATCAACCTTTTAGTCGTGTCAAGTTTTTGGCGCCGTTGCCGGGGAGGTAAGTTCTTGTATAAATTATAATATTTATTTTATTTTCTCTTTTCACTTTTCTTGTATATAACTTTATTTCTTTTCTCTTGTTTCTTCTTCTTTTGTTTTCTGTTTTCTTTTATCTTATTCCTACACGTGCATGAGAGTGTGGTCACGTACATCAAGTGGTAGACTTTGTAGGATATCCTCATCATTTTCAGAAAATATGGCCGAAGAAGATAATCAATCACTTTAAAATGAGAATAATGAGAATAACCGTGCTAGAACACTTAGAGACCACATGAATCCCACAAGAACAAGTGCACCATCGTGCATAGTTTTTCCTCCAGATGCATCTCATTTTAATTTTAAACCAGGTATTATTCAACTTTTACCTTCTTTTCATGGTTTAGAATTGGAAAATCCATACTTGCATTTAAGGGAATTTGAGGAGGTCTGCAACACATATAATAATTTAAATTATAGCATGAACACCATTAGATTAAAGCTTTTTCCTTTTTCATTAAAAGATAAAGCTAAAACATGGCTACAAAATTTAAGACCAGGATCCATTCGTGCTTGGGATGAAATGCAACAATAATTTTTAAAGAAGTTTTTCCCATCTCATAGAACAAACTCTTTCAAGAGACAAATCACCACTTTCACTCAAAAACCAGGAGAAACATTTTACCAATGTTGGGATAGGTATCGAGACTTGCTTAGTACTTGCCCTCATCATGGTTTTGAAACATGCAGATTGGTTTCACATTTCTATGAAGGGTTAACCCCTAAAGATAGGCAAATGGTTGAATTGATGTGCAATGGAACTTTTGAAGATAAAGACCCTGATGAAGCAATGGAGTACTTAGACTTGTTAGCTGAAAATGCTCAAAATTGGGACATTGCGGGTACTTATGAGGCACCGAGTAAAACTCAACCTCATACATCTAGTGGAGTTATGTACAACTTTAGGGAAGATCATGACCTTCAAGCCAAGTTTGCATCTTTAGCTAAAAAAGTCGAGGCACTATAATTGAAAAGGAGTGGTCAATTAAAATTTGTTGAAAACATTGTGTGTCAAATCTGTGAAACAAATGAACACTCAACCAACGATTGTCCAACCTTGCCTTCTTTTAAGGAATGTCTCCATGAACAAGCCCATGCGTTAAACACTTTCCAAAGGCCCAACCACAATCCATACTCCCAAACATACAATCCTGGTTGGAGAAATCACCAAAATTTTAGTTGGAAGATTGACAATGCACAAACTGCACAACCACAGTTCCAAGCACATCATAATTTCCAAAATTATCATGGATATGCACCTCCTTATGCTCCACCTCCTACAAGAAATTTTGAGGAAACTTTGTATGCATTCATTGAAAAGCAAGAGATAATCAACAATCAACTTGCTCAAAGCATAACAGATTTTAAAGATACTCTTGCAAAATTCACATCTGCTCTCAATTTTCAAGAGCAAGGTAAGTTTCCATCTAAACCACAACAAAATCTCAAGGAGCAATACAATGCAAATGCAAGTAGTTATGAAAGTCAACACATGGATCAAGTCAAATCAGTCATCACTTTGTGTAGTGGTAAAGTTATTCAAAAACCAATTCTTGAACCTTGTGAGAAAGATGATGAGTCAACCTCTAAGGGTAAGGAAGGGGTTGAATCTGAAAATAGCAAAGAAATGACTGATTCTCCGCCAGCACTTTCATTTTCTCATGCCATGACCAATCAGGAAGAAATCGAGGATGAAAAAGGCACCGAAAAGGTTGATGCGCATCTTTTATCAAAAGTGACAACAGATTCGACACCCGACATCACACCAATCGATGATTACTTTCCTGATAAATCTCTACTTTCTCTTAGTTCAATGCCTTGGTTTGCTAAAAATATTAATTTTCTTACTTCAGGATTTTTGCCAGCTCACTGGAGTATTGAAGACAAAAGAAAATTTTTGAGCAACGAGCAAAATTTTTGTTGGGATGACCCTTACTTATTCAATTATTGTCCTGATCAAATATGTCAAAGATGTTTTCCCGATAATGAGGTAAGTAATTTCATTAAATTTTGTCACTCTAAGGCATGTGGGGATCATTTCCCGTCAAAATCTTACAAAGTGATTTTACTGGCCCATCATATTCAAGGAGTCAGATGCATTCCGCAAAAACTGTGAAAATTGTCAGAAGGTGGGATTTATTTCAAAACACAGAGTCTTTAGATAATCTTCTATTGACTCTTAAGTCTCATCATAGTCGAGATAAGCATCGTGTAATTCATGACTTATGAACCCATTTTCATAAAGAACATACTTGACTTAGTCTTAGGAATCTGACTAAAAAAGACCCTGTTTGCTAGTTTTTTAAGAAAACTGGATGGGAAGCCTATCCCTGACCCATTGAGGGTGTTTAAGCTGTTCTTGGACGTAAAACCAAGGGAAGATGTGAGCCACATTCACAACTGCAATTTGAATTTTTTTTTGTTTGTAAAAACTTGTGTCTTTTGGTTTTATTATTGTGTTTTGTTATTTCTTATTTTTGTTTTAGTGTGTTTCAGGTTTTGTCAGTGTTTGTTATTTCAGGTGATATCTTCTATACTCTATCTTTCTATCTTAGAAGATTGAGGACAATGTCTCGTTTTGGTTGGGGGGAGAGGGTAGTAGTTGATAAAAAAAAAATTGTTTTTCATTTCATAAAGCATGTGCATAATTGTTGTTACTAGGATGGCAGAGTAAAGGAGTTCTTTTGTTAAAGTAACTCTTGAGATGCATCTTAGTAACCATTCTTAACAAGGTCTATTATAATACTTCCTGAAATATTCAAGTTTACAAACTCTCGTATTGTTACCACTTAATTCTGCTCATATACTTATTTAACATGTATTCTTAAACCTTAATTTACACACACACACTTTAACATATGATTGTGGGTTGCATATTGGATTATTACATTATTTATGTTCTTTTGTTAAAGGTAACAACTAAGGGAAAGGGATTGTATATAATTCAAAAAAAAAACATGAAAAAAAAATGAAAAATGAAAAAAGAAAAATAAAAAGAAAAAGAAAAAAAAATGATGATAATAAAAATGTAGATAAGTTTGGTTTCGTAGCCTCTCTCACCTAAGCAATTAAGCCCGAAGGGGTGTTTTAACACCTAATACCCTAAAGTCAACTGACTTGGGAGCTATTGGCCCAACGCTTGTTACATGGGTTGAGGAGAAAAGCTTAAGGGAATCGAACATTGCACTATCTACATATCAATATCTGCGACCCGAGTTACTAAGCTCGTAGGGGTGTCTTAACACCTAATGCCCTAAGACCAACTGGTCTGGGAGTCATTAGCTGAAAGCTCGTTACATGGGTTAAAGATGCATGATGTTTTAAATTGTATGTATATATATTTTAAAAGAAAAAAAAAA
>NW_011501287.1:0-7495 GCF_000495115.2 Populus euphratica | reverse complement strand
AAATTAAAGGTATCTTGTATTATTAGATATATTATTATAAAATATGCTTTGGTTAAGGAGTTATTGATACTTCAAGTGCAAAATGATGATATAAAACCATGATAAAAATGCATTATTATAAAACATGCTTTGGTTAAGGAGTTATTGATACTTCAAGTGCAAAATGATGATATAAAACCATGATAAAAATGCACTTTTAAGTACTAATCAGGTGGTCACCTCTTGACTTAGTAACAACCCTATCTTCTTAGATGCCAAAAACATCAGTGTTAATATCAGAATTTGAATAGATAATTTTTATGAAAGTTCAAGGAAATTATCTCAACTTTCCATCAAAAAAAGAATTGGTGTATTTGGACTTCTAGATATGGACTGAACACTGAACAATATCTGCGTTATAGAACAGATTTTGACTTCTCCATTGTTGCTGCAATTTGAACTTGAAAACAACCTTTTTGAATCTTAGACTCCTATGAAATTTTACGTCTATATCTTATCTTTCTAGCCATATAAACCAAATTAAAATCCAAGATCTACAGCTCCAGATATGACCCAATGACTGAACAGTGTTCCAGTTTGGACTGAATTAATATCTTTTTTTAAGCTTAGCCCTCTCTTTATCTTTTAATATCTTTTTTAAGCTTAGCCCTCTCTTTATCTTCTCGATTTCAGCAATTAAACTCATCAACCAATTCCTTGATTTATGTGATAGTCTTGCATTTAAGTTGAATATTTACCATAAATTAAAGATATCTTATACTATTAGATATGTTATCAAAAAAATGCTCTAGTTAAGGAGTTATTGATACTTCAAGTGTAAAATAATGATATAAAACCTTGATAAAAATATAATTTTAAGTATCAATAAGACCATGTTAGAAATGATTGATGGCTTAACATGTAGTTCTAGCAATATATATGAAGTTATTGATAATAATAATAGTTGTTATACGAGTACGATGATGGATGCAATGAGAATGAATCATAGTTATTCGGGTGAAGATTTACGTGTAGATAAAGAACCAAATGTAGATGCAACTGGGTTTTTTTTATATATATATATATTTTAAAAGATTCTGATAAACTATTATAGAATGAGTACATGCATAAATCATAGTAAATTATCAGTAATTACATGAGTTTTTACCATAAAATTAGATTATAGTATGAGTGAAGCAATTATGATAGCATAATTGAATGAAAAAAAGTATTTTACTTGAAGAAAATAAGTTGAAAGAGAACTTTTATGCGGCAAAATTCATGATGAAATCCCTTAGCATATGATATCAAAAAATTGATATGTGCTTAAATTTTTATATGTTGTATTACAATAAAGGTGTTAATTTGATCAAGTGTAAAACCTATGAGTATGCTAGGTATAAACACAATATGGGCAAGGGAAAAATACTTGTGGTATACAAAAAACTAAAATACTTAATTTCTCTTAGATTGCAAATGGTATATATGTCTTTGAAGACAACAAAATGCATGGCATGATATCATTTTTATGATGTGGACGATGGAGTAACGATTTATCTTTTTTATGGTGAAGCTTGGAAGCAGTTTAATAGAATACATCCTTAATTTTCAATGGAATCATATCATATAGCATGCGTCTTGGTTTGTATTCAAATAGGTTCAATCATCCATTTGGGTTTTTTTTGTATAATATTTTTATTGGTCAGTTATAATAATTGTTTACAACTTATTATTAAGGATGTGTATAAGGCCAAAAGAAGGTTTTTAAATTTTAAAACTAATTATTTTATAAAAATATTTTCAAAAAAAAAAATTAATTGAATGAGGCAAACTCAAGAATGACAAGATAAGTCTTAGAAAATCATCTTCAATGTGTGACATGTATGCTTTTTTTTTTTGTGAGGAAAATCATCTTTAATGTGTGACATGTATGCTTTTTAATGTGTGACATGTATGCTTTTTTTTTTTTTGTAAGATCTTAATCTTTCATTTTATATATATATATATATATATATATAATCTTAACAAACTTCTTAACTAGGTTGCATGATTTACAGTAAATATCATGATAAAACTTAATTGATTTTATCAAATTTTTAGTGACTTAGTTAATTCATTTAAATTTATTTATATTAATACTAAAAATTAAAAAAATTATTTTTAATAAAAATAATTGATTCGGTGATTTATGACCTGGTATATTTAATTAGAAAACATTATCTGCTTCGCTTCTCATGAATGCTTTAAAGTTGGTATTAATAATTTAAAAATTGATATGATTTAGTAAAAGAGTAACAATAAATAGATAAGTAAATCAATTAATACACATCACTCAATTTAAGTGAAAGCGAAGGAATTATAAATCGACGGGTACTTGATATCAACCTCACATGGACTCCTGGGAGCCCATTAATTAGTCAACGCAGGTTCTTCTTCTTCGAGAGGGAGAGTAGCGTCTTGACTTCGACAAATGACTGGTATGTTCATGGAATGTCAAGACCTGTTTTTGTACACGTCATGATTTTCCGAAAGCGTCCGCAATATTTGTGACATAATTTGACGGTCATGATTTCTTTATTCCAAATTACATGTATTCTAGCTGATCACTTTCAGAATTTATTCGGTATTGTATTTTAAAAATATTAAAAAAATAAAAATATTTATTTTTTTCTTTAAATTAATATATTTTTTATATTTTTAAATCATTTTAATATGCTGATGTGAAAAATATTTTTTTAAAATAAAAAAATATTATTTTAATATATTTTTAAATAAAAAATACTTTAAAAAACAATCAATACCATATTTTCAAATAAACTCTAAATCATGCTTTTTCTATTATAAAGATTGGTTTTTATAATCTCAAAAAATAAAATAAAATAAAATTTATTTTGTATTTTAAATAACTAAATATGTAAAAGTGTATAACTGTGTATGTAAAAAATCTCACACCCTTATTAATATAAATTTAGGAGAGTTGCTTGTTCTACAAATTTTTTTTTTAGAGATGATCAAGCAACATTAAATTTATAATAAAGCCCATATATTTTAGAAATATATATATATATATTCCATAGAAAAAATATGGCCAATTGAATTGAGGTGGTGCTCTACATACTTTATTTGAATAACTTCGCTTGCAATTTTGGAACATGTGTGTATTATTAACATAAATATATTAGATACTGGACAACCTTTCCAAGATTTCAGAAACGTGTGAGTGTGTGATGGTATGCAAATCTTTAGACCTCCGAAACTCTTAAAACAAAACCAAAAAAGCGCCATAAATGATGGCTTCACTCAACTCATGGCATATGATATCAATCATCCTTTTGAAGTGGCTTTTCTTCACTCCGGCATGCATGCTAGCCATGTATTATTGCCGTTCTAATATAATCTCAAGATGCCAGAAGGGAAGCGGTAAATTGGCAACCAATTCCCAAACAAATATGGGATTTTGCTCTTGCTTGTATGTGCGTTGACAATCAACCGTACCGAGTTTCTCTGCTAGAAAATTATTTAATGCCCACAGAATTATCGATTAAAAGATTTTTATTGATAATTTTTAAGAAATATAGCAACAAAACATTTTGTTAGGAAATTCCTGATTATAATAATGATGAATAGTAAAGAAATAACAATAAAATCACTAAAGAATTAAATAATTAAAAATGAAAAGATTTTTTATCAATGAATCTATCACTAAACTTACACATCATCAATAACAAATGAAATTGCCATAGTATAATCTATTAAATCTAAAAGTATTATAACCAGTTAGATCTCGATTCTTCGAGATCTTCTTTTTTTTTCTTTTTTGGAAATTGAAACAGCTATTTTGGTACTAATATAAGTCCTAACATTATAAATTTTGGCCACCTCAAAATAATTTCTTTAAATATTCTCTACACCAATTAAGCAAATCTACTTTTTATGTTTTAAGTTAATGTATTAGAATTAAATAATTAAAAATGAAAAGATTTTTTATCAATGAATCTATCACTAAACTTACACATCATCAATAACAAATGAAATTGCCATAGTATAATCTATTAAATCTAAAAGTGTTATAACCAGTCAGATCTCGATTCTTCGAGATCTCCTTTTTTTTTGTGAAAATCAAAACAGCTATTTTGATACTAATCTAAGTCCTAACATTACAAATTTTGGCCACCTCAAAATAATTTTCTTTAAATATTCTCTACACCAAGTAAGCAAACCTACTTTTTATGTTTTAAGTTAATGTATTGTTGTTTTTTAGAATTTGTAGTATAGTTTGTTTGTATATTGTAGTATTTTACAACTTCTCATAAAGAATTAAAGTTTGATTTCTATTTTAGGATTTGTTTGTGATATGAGCAAATTTGAACTTGTTTGTAATTTGATGTAATTGATTTTAATTTTATGACTTAGATGTGTTATAATAAAATAAATTATAGGTTATTTAATGGGTAACAATCATATTTTGCCAATTTTGTTGTTAAGTTGAAAATTTTGAAGTAATTGATTTTTAGTGGAATTGATAACAATTAAATGACATAAATTTAAATCGAATAATTTTGAATTGAACAAATAATAGATTATTAGTTGGGTTATCAACTACATGCCATTAATTGGATTTATTTAGTTGATATTTTTATGCATCATTACATTTTTTGTACAACAATAATAATTGGTTATTAAATTATCAATTAATTTTTAATTATCAAAGTTAAATTTTGAACTGGTTGTTACATTATTAATAAATGTTGTCATCATTAATTTATATAGGTTTTCTAAGTAATGAATATCATTCTTGGATGTATCTAGATTCATATCAAAAGATGTATAAGGTAGATTATTAAGATTAAGAGTGTTATTAATTTTGCGCTTTCAAATCCAAAAAATATTAATGAAGGCAAAATTAGATGTTTATGTGTGAAGTGTAAAAACTAAAAGCTCCTTCAACTAGATGTTGTGACAACACATTTCCTAAAAAAAAAGATTCATTGAAAAATACTTGAATTGTTTTACACACAGAGGACTTATGTTCCTTATGAGACTATGTTAGAAAAGATTGATGGCTCAACATCTAGTTCTAACAACATATATGAAGTTGTTGATAATAATAATAATAATCATTATACGAGTATAGTAATGAATGCAATGAGAATGAGTTATGGTTATTCAGGTGAAGGTTTACGTGAAGATAAAGAACCAAATGTAGATGCTGATTGGTACTTAAAAGTGCATTTTTATCAAATGTAGATGCAAATATATATATATATATATATATATTAAAAGATTTTGATGAATTATTATAGAATAGGTATACAAATCACAATAAATTATTAGTCATTACACGAGTGTTTCCTATAAAGTCAGATTATAGTATAAGTGAAGTCAATTACGATAGCATAATTGACTGAGAGAAGGTATTTTACTTGAAGGGAATGAGTTAAAAGAGAACTTCTAAGCTGTAAAATCCATAATAAAACCCCTAAGCCTACAATACCAACAAATTGATACATGCCTAAATTTTTGCATGTTGTACTAAAATAAAGATGTAAATTTGATCGAGTGCAAAACCTGTGGGCATATTTGACATAAACCCAAAATGGGTAGGGGACAAACACTTATGCCATACAAAAAACTAAGATACTTTCCAGTTGCTTCTAGGTTGTAAATGTTATGTATGTCTTTGAAGACAACAGAGCACATAACATGGTATCATTCTCATGATATGAATAGTGGAGTAATGATACACCTTTAAGATGGTGAAGCTTGGAAGCAGTTTAAATGGATGCATCCTGAATTTCCAACGGAACCACATAACGTGCATCTTAGTTTGTATTCAAATAAGTTCAATCCATTTGGGTTCTTTGTTGCATTCTATTATTGTTGGTCGATCATAATAATAGTTTATAACTTGACATTGGAGATGTTTATGAGGCTGAAATTCATGTTTTTATTTACAATAATTGATACTTTTAGTGGATAAAAGATGTTTTTAAAATTTGAAAACTAATTATTGTACAAAAATAATTTCAAGGAAAAAAATGATTGGATGAGGTAAACTCAAAAGGTGGCAAGACAAGTCTTGGAAAATCATCTTAAATGTGTGACATATATTATTTTTTTTATAAAATCTTAATCATTTATTTCATTATATATTTTTTATCTTAATAAACTCTAAACCATGTTGCATGATTTATGGTATGAAGCACATACCTACGATAAGAGAAGAGTTAATTTAAATGACTTTCAGGTAAGGAAGAACTCTAGACCTCCCCACATCACTAAAGGCAATTAGAAGAGATATTTAGAGTTTTATATGTCGAAGAGCTTTCGGAGGCCTTTATAAAGTGGGTCATTAAGCAAAAACAAGGAGATATAAGATCAGGTTATAGTTCTTGACTATAAACACCCCACAATCCAGCTCGAGACAACCATCACCATTCGTTGAGGAGTTGGTTAAACAACGAGTTGGTGCTCTAATGGCCAAAATAGAGGCAAAGTATGAAGCACAAGAAAAACAAGTTAAGGAAGATCATGACATACTTTTCTAGTCATTATCCTCCTCATACATATTCCCATGAGATTTTCACCCCTTCCTTCACCTCCACCTACAACTAGAGTGTGTAATTGATTTTTACATTATGCAAACTATGTTTTTAATTTAATTGATTTTTATAGATATTTGTAATTGTTTTTTATATTATGTAAAATTTGTTTTTCAATTTTAAATTATTTGTTTGAGGTTGAATAATTCCATTGTGAAGTTTTTTTTATAATATTTTCTTAAAAAAAAACATTTGTTTAAATCTCAATTGAATTTCCATTGATAAATGTTCAACCTTTTCATAAGACAATTGTAGAGAGTTATTAACTATTTTGATCTACTTTGATGGAATCACTAACAAAATATGTCGTTAGTGTTTTGTTAGTGAAACTGTTAGTGAGACAAACATATTGTTGATAAAAGTATTTGTCAGAATTCTATCCGTAATATTCACCAATGAATTTGATGATAGATATTGGTTGACCCCTTTTTTAAGGACTGACAAGAATAACTCATTGCTATATCTGTTAGTTTAAAAATCACAGACGAAACTATGAACATATTCATCATCAACTAGATACTTCCTAGCAACACGTTTCCATCAATGAATCTATGTGCGAATTTCTTACTGATAAAATTAGTAAACCAATAAAATCACAGATGATTAGTACTTAAAAGTGCATTTTTATCAAGGTTTTATATCATCATTTTACACTTGAAGTATCAATAACTTCTTAACTAAAGCATGTTTTATAATAATACATCTAATAATATAAGATACCTTTAATTTGTGGTAAATGTTCATTTTAAATGCAGGCCTATCACATAAATGAAAGGATTGATTGATGAATTTAAGAACTGAAATTGAAAGGATAAAGAGATGGCCAAACTTAGAAAAGAGATGTCGGTGCAATCCAAACCAGAACACTATTCGGTAATTGGGTCATATCTGGAGGTATAGATCTCATATTTAGG
>NW_011501283.1:31491-48782 GCF_000495115.2 Populus euphratica | reverse complement strand
TGTTGTTGTTGTTGTTGTTGTTGTTGTTATTGTTACTATTGTTGTTCTTGCTATTGTTGTTGTTTAAAATTTGTACAATTAACCTCCTTGTGGTTCGATCCCGGTCTTGTCGGGTTATTTATTACTTTGATACTCCTGCACTTGGGAGAAGACATTAATCTTTTAGTCGTGTCACACATTGGAAGAGATCTTTCATATTTCCTCTTGGGCCCAACTGCACATTCACCATAAACCCATAGGTCTGTTAAATGTTAATGGTTATTATGATAAGTTGTTGTCTTTTCTTAATCATGCTGTGGAACAAGAATTTCTAATATCTTCTGCACGACAAATCATAATCTCTGCTGCTACTGCTGAACAATTGATTGACCAACTACAATCTTTCATTCCTGTAATTGATCCCTCCATGAGTCGCATAAATTGGTCATCTAAGAAAAGCAGTAGAAAGCTTAGATTGGATTTGAGCCTTCATTTGTGAATCTTTGTGTCTTTTGGTTTTATTATTCTGTTTTCTTGTTTCTTATATTTGTTTCAGTGTGTTTTAGGTTTGCCAATGTTAGTTATTTCAGGTGATATCTTCTATACTCTATCTTTCTACCTTAGAACATTGAGGATAATGTCTTGTTTCGGTTGGGGGGAGAGGGTAGTAGCTTAAAAGAAAAAAAAGACTAACTGTGTTTTCTATTTCATAAAGTATGTGCAAAATTGTTGTTACTATGATGACAGAGTAAAGGAGATCTTTTTATGACTCTTGAGATGCATCTTAGTAACCATTTGTAACAAGGTTTATCATAATACTTCTTGAAATATATAGGTTTACAAACTCTCGCATTGTTATCACTTAATTCTGCTCATATACTCATTTAACATGTATTCTTAAACCTTAATTTACACACACACACTTTAACATATAATTGTGGATTGCATATTGGATTATTACATTATTTATGTTCTTTTGTTAAAGGTAACAACTAAGGGAAAGGGATAATATATAATTAAAAAAACAAAAACAAAAACAAACAAAAAAAAAGAAAAAATGAAAAAAGAAAAAAATGATGATAATAAAAATGTAGATAAGTTTGGTTTCGTAGCCTCCCTAACCACGCAATTAAGCCCGAAGGGGTGTTTTAACACCTAATACTCTAAAGTTAACTGACTTTTAATAGTGTAAGAATAAGTATAGTGTAAACTTAAGATGGAATTTAATGTTTGATACTAACATGTTTTGTATTTGTTATCTTGTTCACTCTTTAATACTTTGCTTGTTAAATGACTAATCTAGATTTATGTTGTATAAAACTTGGTACAACAAATGCTTGACACTTTCATAGCCCATACTATATGGTATGACCAACACCTAGGCTATGAAAGGAACTTAATTTATTGTTAACATAAGTTATAATCATGAATGCCTGATAAGATTTAGAAGTATTAGCATTAATCGAATAAGATAACTAATGGAATCATGTTAACAATTTATAATCTGATTGGAACCTCCTTTGTGTGTGGTTTCCAATTAAATAATAAGAGTTTATACTATACTTGTTTGATATACCATTAGTGGATCCTCTAACCTTGATATTTGTTGTTATCATTGTTTAATCCTTAAATTAATCTTTCATCTCAAAGTTCTCATCAACTTCTTCTTTATTGTTATTATTTTTATTATTACTATTACTATTACTATTACTATTACTACTATTATTATTGTTGTTGTTGTTGTTATATATAATTTATACAATTAACCTCCATGTGGTTCGACCCCAGTCTTGCCGGGTTATTTATTATTTCAACACTCCTGCACTTAGGAGAAGACATCAATCTTTTAGTCATGTCATTAGTCTCTGATATCATTTGTTAAGCTAATGGCTTAATAAGGAATGTAAAGAGAGAAATGAAGAGAATAAGAGCCAGAGAATAGAAGAAGAAATTGTATTATTGTATTATTACTTGACTCATAAGAAATGCTTGTTTACACAATCTTCAACTAACTTGACTAATATATTCTTTAACTTTCAACTAATTCTAACTAACTAACTAATTGAGCTTAAAAACATGAATCACATGTTTTACATATTCTTCAATCTTTAAGCCCTTCAATAGCTGCAACTATTATTGTTCATGTCAATTATTTTTATTGCTTCTTTTGATTCCATCATATGCACCTCTAATTATAACATGTGTAAAATATGCAGAATATAACACTATCAATATCTTTTTTTTTTGTTTTGTATAATAATTAATAAAGGTAATTAACTTAATCATAGGAGAAGCCATCAAACCGTTGCCTTTCAATTTGTCCTTATGTAAACAATTACAGTCACAAGCTCAATAAAAATCCCAATCCACATATCTATTTTGGCTAATTAATTTATTTTATCAAAAACTTAAGGGGTAATTGCACCTCCAAAGTTGTATGAATTAATAATTAAATCCTTAATTTGTTTTTCACAACAATTATTAAACTTAACTCGGGGTTGATTCCAGGCAAGGTTTGGTTTAAAAATTTGAAAGGCTAATCTTAATTTTTTTAAAAGTGAAAAAAATATCGTTTATTTTTTTTTTAAAAAAAGTCAAATGGATTTTTGAATGGGTTTTGACAAGGTTTCACCGAGTTAACTCGAGTCACGAGTCAACCTATGTTTTTTTAGTTCTTTCCTTTATTTTATTTTTTATGAAATCTGAAATAGTCTGGACTCTGGATCAACCTGTCATATGAGTTTTATATCATTGTCTCTAATTTGACTTATATTCATGGTTTTTTTTTGTGATAATATTATAAAAAAAAAAATTAGCTTAGTCTTTCACTGTTCAACCTAGATATAAATTACAATGGATTGAAATAGTGTTTCACTATTCAACCTAGACATAAATTACAATGGATTGAAACAGTCTTTCACTGTTCACCCAGACGCAATTAGTGGTAATATTGTCTTTTTCATAGGATACATTTGGCATTGAAAAAATGATTAGGGACAAAATGGCCCATTTGGGTTTTTTTCTTATAATATAAATACTATTTGCCCTTCAAGGAATAAAATTTTAAGCTTTAAGTTAGGGGCTTTTTTTGTATTTTTGAAAAAAAAACAAACAGTAAAGACACAATCATGTCTTTAGGAAGGAAAATATATGCATATGTTGAGGGGCTTTTTCATATTTTCCTTTTATTAAAACAGTGCAAATACAAAATTACCCTTGGATTTCAATAAAAACAAGGCTGCATATAGGGATGTTTTCATCATTCCCTAATTAGTACTTAAAAGTATATTTTTATCAAGGTTTTATATCATCATTTTTGCACTTGAAGTATTAATAACTCCTTAGCTAGAGCATATTTTATAATAACATATCTAATAATATTAGATACCTTAATTTATGTTAAATGGTCATTTTAAATGTAGGACTATCACATAAATCAATGAATTGATTGATGAGTTTAACTACTGAAATTGAGAAGACAAAATGAATGCTAAGATTATAAAAGAGATGGTGGTTCAGTCTAAACTGAAATATCATTTGGTCATTAGATCATAACTGAAGTTGTAAAACTTGGATTTAAGTCTACTTTAAGTGGATGGAAAGCTAAGATATAGGCCTAAAACTTTAATGAGAGTCCAAGATTCAAAGAGGTCATTTCCAAGTTCAAAATGTAGCAACAACGGAGAAGTCAGAATATGTCTTGTAGCCTAGATACTGTTCAGTATTCCGCCTATATCTCGAGTTATAGAAGTCCAAATGCATAGATTTTTTTTGTTGGAAATCCGAGACAATTTCTTAAAACTTGTATGAAGATAATATGTTTAAATTCTGATGTTAGCAATGATATTTTATTCAGACAAGAAGATAAGGATTATCACTAAGTCAAGATATGGCCACCCACTCAACAATTAGTCAATAAATTAATAGTTTCAAATTTTAGCCTATAAAAGGAGGCATTTTTCATGCATTTAGACATCTTGGTTTTCAGATCAAGATTACGTTCTTACTCTCTCTTTATATTTTTGTAATGCTTAAATTTTACTTTTATTAATCTTTTGTTTATACCTTTCATTTTCTTTACTATACTTATATAATTATGTTCTCTTCTTATTTATTTATATTTTTCTTATTTATTATATTTAGCTAAGTTTATGATGTCAAGGTAAAAAGGTTACACTAATGGTGTAAGAATAAGTATAGTATAAACTGAATATGGACTTTACTGTTTGATACTAACATGTTTTGTATTTGTTATCTTGTTCACTTTTAATTATTTGCTTGTTAAATGGATAATCTAGAATTATGTTGTATAATCCTTTGTATAATAAATACTTGGCACTTTTATAGCCCACCTTTACTTATTCAAATATTATCTTGATCAAATATTTTGAAGATGCATTCCTGATAACGAGGTAAGTAGTGTTATTAAATTTTATCATTCTAAGACATGTGGGGGTCATTTGTCATCAAAGAAGACAACTGCAAAAATCTTACAATGGAGATTTTATTGGCCCACCATGTTCAAGGACATGTATGCTTTCTGCAAAACTTTTGAAAATTGTCAAAAAGTTATATTGGTCAAAAAGTTTTGTTTTATAATTCTCGACTCCATTTATTTTCTAAAAAGCTAAGATCAAGATGGAGTGATCCATTTATTGAGAAACATATGTATCTTTACATGGCTTTTAATATTAAGAAACCAAAGAATGACAATATTTTTAAGTCTTTCTCACCTTGGTCAAATGGCAGATAATGGTACTCCATGACTCTTAAGTCAATTCTTTTAGTTTCTCATGATAACTTATATCTATGTATATATTTTTGCAATTCATTGCTCTTTCTCTCTTTTTTTAATCTCTTCTCTAATTCTTATTTGAAAATGGACACACTCTTGAAAAATTAAAAAAATATTTTCCCGTTTTGCCTCAAAATACAATCACAAAACTTTACCAAGCTAGTTGTGCAAGATTGAGGTTGTTAATCAACCATGGAATTCCTGAAGATATTCATTAACTAATTGAAGTAAAGGTCCGATTATCAGGTGAGTCTTCCAATTCTTTTATTTCATATATGCTTGGAACAGGTAAAAACACTTTTGCAAAGAAATATCATGCAAAACAATTGAAAGTCTATCACCAACATGCTAGATAGACTTGTAATGCGCAATGTCATTCTTTAGAAATGGTATCTATAAATCGTGAAGATAAAATACAATTCATTAAGGATGGCCTAAGTAAAGAGTCTTTAAATAATCTTTTATTAGCTCTTTATACACATCCTAGTGGAGATATGCATCGTGCAATTCATGATTTATGGCCCCATTTTCATAAAGAACATGATCAACTTATTCTTGAGAATTTGACTAAAAGAGACCATGTTTATTAGTTTTTAAGAAAACGAAATAGGAAGCTTATTGATTACTACTTAAAAGTGCATTTTTATCAAGGTTTTATATCATCATTTTGCACTTGAAGTATCAATAACTCCTTAACTAAAGCATGTTTTATAATAATATATCTAATAATATAAGATACCTTTAATTTATGGTAAATATTCATTTTAAATGCAGGCCCATCACATAAATGAAAGGATTGATTGATGAATTTAAGAACTGAAATTGAAAGGAAAAAAAGAGATGACCAAACTTAGAAAAGAGATGCCGGTGCAGTCCAAACCGGAATACTGTTTGATAATTGGGTCATATCTGGAGTTGTAGATCTCCTATTTAGGTCTACTTTATATGGATGGAAAGGTAAGAGATAGGCCTACAACTTTGATAGAGCCCAAGATCTAAAAATGTCATTTTCAAGTCCAAATTGGAGCAACAATAAAGAAGTTCGAATCTGTCCTCCAGCCTGAGCACTGTTTAGTGTTTGGCCCATATCTGGAGTTCTAGAAGTCCAAATGAGCTGAATTTGTTACACAAGAAAGCTGAGACAATATCCTACAACTTTTACATTTTCAAGTGGCTCTAATTTTGATGTTATCAATGACGTTTTGGGCAGACAAGAGAAGATAAGGATTGTCACCAGGTCAAAAGTTGGCCACCCACTCATCAATTAGTCATCAAATCAATAGTTCCCAATTTTGGCCTATAAAAGGAGGCATTTGCCATGCATTTAGGCATCTTGGTGTCCAGATCAAGATCATGCTCTTGCTTTCTCTCTTTGTATTTTTGTAATGTTTATGCTTTACTTTTATTAATATCAAGTTTATGCCTTTCATTTCCTTTCCTTTACTTAGTTAACTCTTATTTTATTTATGTTCTTATTTTGTTTATTTATTTTTCTTTCTTTCATTATGTTTAGCTAAGTTCATTATGTCAAGGTGAAAAGGTTACATTAATGGTGTAAGAATAAGTATAGTAGAAACTCAATATGGACTTTAATGTTTGATACTAACATGTTTTGTATTTGTTATCTTGTTCACTCTTTAATACTTTGCTTGTTAAATGATTAATCTTGATTTATGTTGTATAACACTAGGTACAACAAATGCTTGGCACTTTCATAGCTCATACTGTATGGTATAACCAACACCTTAGCTATGAAAGGAACTTGATTTGTTGTTAACATAAATTATAATCATGAATGTTTGACGAGATTTACAAGTATTAGCATTAATCGAATAAGATGACTAATGCAATCATGTTAACAAACTATAATCTGATTGGAACCTCCTTTATGTGTGGCTTCCAATTGAATAATAAGAGTTTATACTATACTTGTTTGACATACCATTAGTTGTTTGACATACCATTAGTGGAACCTGTAACCTTGACATTTATTATTATCATTGTTTAATCCTTACATTAATATTTCATCTCAAAGTTCTCATCTTTTTCTTCTTCTTCTCCTTCTTTTTCTTTATTATTATTATTACTATTAGTATTACTACTACTACTACTACTACTACTACTATTGTTATTATTATTAGTACTACTACTATTATTGTTGTTGTTGTTGTTGTTGTTATTGTTGTTGTATTATTGTTATCTGTAATTTATAGAATTAACCTCCTTGTGGTTCGACCTCGGTCTTGCTAGGTTGTTTATTACTTTGACACTCCTGCACTTGGGAGAACACATCAATCTTTTAAACATGTCAATTAATGGGGGTGTGTCAATAACTGTATTTTTATGTAGTCATGTTTTAGGGGTTGTCCCCAAAGCTTTAGCACAAGAGGACATTATTGGAAACATAATTGGAGATGAATTGCAAGTCTTCGTAATGTTTGATCGAATGAATATAATGTTTAACCATGTTGATGCCTTCATTGCTTTACCAGGTGGTCTAGACACATTGGAAGAGATCTTTCATATTTCCTCTTGGGCCCAACTGCACATTCACCATAAACCCATAGTTTTGTTAAATGTTAATGGTTATTATGATAAGTTGTTGTCTTTTCTTGATCATGCTGTGGAACAAGAATTTCTAACATCTTCAACACGACAAATCATAATCTCTGCTGCTACTGCTGAAAAATTGATTGGCTAACTATAATCTTCCACTCCTATAATTGATCCCTCCATGAGTCGCATAAATTGGTCAACTAAGAACAGCCGTAAAAAGTTTAGATTGGATTTGAGCCTTCATTTGTGAAACCTTGCGTTTTATTATTTTGTTTTGTTATTTCTTATATTTGTTTTAGTGTGTTTCAGGTTTGTTAGTATTTGTTGTTTTAGGTGATACCTTTTGTACTCTATCTTTCTACCTTAGAACATTAAGGACAATGTTTCGTTTTGGTTGGGGGGAAGAGGTAATAGTTGATACTTACAAAAAAGAAACTTTACTAGTTGTGTTTTCTATTTGCAAAACCATTGTTACTATGATGGCAGAGTCAAGGAGTTCTTTTGTTAAAGTGACTCTTGAGACGCATCCTAATAAACATTCTTAACAAGATCTATTATAATATTTCTTGAAATATTTAGGTTTATGAACTCTTGCATTATTATTTATTACTTCTGCTCATATACTCATTAAAATAAGTATTTTTAAACCTTTATTTTCACACATACACTTTAACATATGATTGTGGGTTGCATATTGGATTATTACATTATTTATATTCTTTGTTAAAGGCAACAACTAAAGGAAAGGGATAGTATATATTTTGCAAAAAAAAAAAAAACAAAGAAAAAAATATAATAAAATAAAAAAAGAAAATAAAAATGTAGATATGTTTGGTTTCGTAGCCTCCCTAACTTAAGCAATTAAGCCCGAATAGGTGTTTTAACACCTAATACCCTAAAGTCAACTCACTTGGGAGCTATTGGCCCAACGCTTGTTACATGGGTTGAAGAGAAAAGCTTAAGGGAATCAAACATTGCACTATCTACGTATCAGTATTTGCAACCCGAGTTATTAAGCTTAGAGAGGTGTCTCAACACCTAATGCCCTAAGACCAATTGGTCTGGGAGTCATTAGTCGAAAGCTCATTATATGAGTTCAAGATGCATTATATTTTATGTTATATGTATAAAAAAAAGAAAAAAGAAAAAAGAAAAAAAATAATCCCAACCCAAGATCTACAACTCGAGTTATTAAGCTCGAAGGGGTGTCTCAACACCTAATGCCCTAAAACCAACTGGTCTTGGAGTCATTAGCCGAAAGCTCATTATATGGGTTCATGCCGAAAGCTCATTATATGGGTTCAAGATGCATTATGTTTTACATTATATGTATAAAAAAAGTAAAAAGAAAAAAAAATAATCCCAACCCAAGGAAGTTAACCTTAAATATTAGAACATAATATTGTTTTTTTTCTAATAAAAACCCCATCATCTATGTTTTCATGCATTGAGCACATAAAAAAAAGAAGAAGGTTTATCAATATCTTGTTTCAACAATATAAAGCAAATATATATAAATTTAATGAGAGTTTGTTTACTTGGATAGAGTAATGGAAGTTAAATAATGAATGCTTTGCTTTAGGGAACTTGCAAATTGTTTTTCTATTCTAACGCTTTGATTACTAGGGACTAGTAATAAGCTGATTGGGGGGGGTGATTTGTACTTAAAAGTGTATTTTTATTAAGGTTTTATATCATCATTTTGCACTTAAAGTATCAATAACACCTTAACTAGAGCATGTTTTATAAAGACAAGTCTGATAATATAAGATACCTTTAATTTATGATAAATGCTCATTTTATATACAGACATTCTCACAATTCAAAGGATTGATTGTTGTGATTAACTATTGGAAGTAAAAGGACAAAGAAAAGGCTAAGCTTACGAGGGAGATGCTGATTCACTTCAAATTCGAACACTATTCAGTCATCGGATCATATCTAGAGTTATAGATCGTGGATTTCATATTAATTTATATGGCTAGAAAGATAAGAAATAGGCCTACAACTTTGATGGTATGGAAAGACCTAAAATTTCCATTTTCAAATTCAAAGTTTGGCCATAAAAGAGAAGTCTGAATTTGTCTTGCAATCCAGCCCAAACACTACTCAGAGTTTTACCCATAACCGGAGTTCTAGAAGTCCAAATGATCTAAAATTTGGTGGGTGAAAGGAAAAGACAATTTACAACAACTTTCATGAAGAGGACCAGCTCAAATTCAGATGATAGAAATGAGATTTTATCCAGAAAAAAGCATGAGGGCTATCCACCACGTCCACCAGCAGCACTGCTTAGTATTTTAGACATATCTCGAGCTGTAGTGCTCCAAATGATCTGAAATTTAGTGGGTGAAAGGAAAAGACAATTTCCAACAATTTTCATGAAGAATACTTTGCCAAATTCTGATTGAATCAATATTAATTCAGCCAACCAAAGTGCTTGAGTGATGGTATCCACCAAGTTCACTAATCAATAGTTGGCCACTACATCAAGTATCAATTACCACATGAATAGTTCTGAATTTTAGCCTACAAAAGGAGGCATTTGCCATTTATTTGGGCATCTTTTTTTCTATATCAAGATCATATTCTTGCTCTCTCTCTCTTTATATTTTTGTAATGCTTAAGTTTTGCTTTCATTAATCTCTTGTTCATCCTTTTCATTTCCTTTACTATACTTAGTTAACTTATATCATGTTTATGTTCTTGTATTGTTTCTTTAAGTTTTTCTTCTTCATAATGTCTACCTAAGTTAATTATGTCAAGGTGAAAAGGTTTCACTAATGGTGTTGGGATAAGTATAATATAAACTCAATATGGACTTCAATGCTTATATCCTAAACAACTTGCTATTAACATGTCTTATCATTTTTATCTTATTAATTCTTAATACCTTGTTAAATGGTTAATTTAGATTTGTGTTGTATAACACTTGGTACATCAAATACTTGATCCTTCATAGTCTTCAGCTGACATCGTTATTATGAGAGGAACTTGATTTGTTGTCAATATAAGTTAACATCATGAATACTTGATAAAATTTATAAGTATGGTGTTATGTAACTAAGATGATTAATATGATCATGTTGATAATTAATAAAGAGTTTATATCTTACTTATCTCTAATAATATTAGTGTATCCTCTAACCTTGACATTTATTTTTATCATTGTATAATCTTCATATTAATCTTACATCTCAAAGTTCTCTTTAACTCATCTTCACCCCCATCATCATCGTTGTTGTTGTTCTTATTATTATTATTATTATTTATAATTTATATAGTTAACTTCCTTGTGGTTTGACCCCGGTCTTGCCAGGTTATTTATTACTTTAACACTCCTGCACTTGGGATAAGACATCAACTCTTTGATCGTGTCAGTTAACCGTTCCCTCACCCCAGTCATCTACTTCGGATGCCATCAACCAAAGTTAATCAATTTCAATTTCAATTTCAACAGTAAATGTTAATTCACTACAACCGACACAACTTCAGAAGCGAATCACAATTTCATTGCAGAACACCCAATTAGGGAATGAATGTTAATTCGCTGCAGAACACGCCAGTCGGTAAAGCATGCCAATTCGTTGCAAATAACTCAGTTTCGGTAGTGAATCATAAATTCACTGCAGACAACTCAGTTTCGGCAACGAATGTTAATTGACTACAACCGATACAGTTTCAACAACGAATCATAATTTCGCTGCAGAACACCCAATTAGGCACTGGATGTTAATTCGCTGTAGAAGCCACATTTTCAACGGCAAAACACAATTTTGCTATAGAACACACAATGCGACAACGAATGCTAATTCGCTATAGACAACACAATTTTGGCAGTGAATGTTAATTCGCTACAGTCGATATAGTTTCGGTAGCGAATCATAATTTCGCTGCAGAACATGCAATTCAGCAGCGAATGTTAATTCGCTGCAGCAGACACAGTTTTGGCAGCAAATCATAATTTCATCATAGAACACCCAATTCGGTATTGAATGTTAATTTGCTGCGAACAACACATTTTTGGCAATGAATCACAATTTCACCATAGAACACACAATTCAGCAGCAAATGTTAATTCGCTGCAGCCAACACGATTTCGATAGTGAATTACAATTTCACCACAGAACACCCAATTCTGCAATGAATATTAATTCACTACAAACGACACATTTTCCACAGTGAATCACATTTTCACTGTAGAACACACAATTCAACTACGAATGCTAGTTTGCTATAGGCAACTCATTTTCAGCAGCGAATTACCATTAGCTGCAGCCGACACAGTTTTAGCAGTGAATCACAATTTCGCTATAGAATACCCAATTTAGCATTGAATGTTAATTCCAAACAGACGACACATTTTCGGCAGTGAATCACAATTTCACTATAGAACATATAATTCGATAGTAAATGCTAATTTGCAGCAAACAACTTAGTTTTGGTAACGAATGTTAATTCACTGTAGCTGACATAGTTTCAGTAGTGAATCACAAATTCACTACACAACACACATTTTGGCATGGCACACACCACACATGTTGTAACAATCCCGGCATATCAATTGTCACTAAGTTCCAGCAAAACACACACACATTAAAATCATCAATTTCAGCATATACTCTTTCAACAATTTCAACCATCAATTTCAATGCATAATCTTTCAATAAATTCCAGCAGAACACTCTCATGCATGTTGGCTATCCCTATAGTTAAGGCCAGCCCTCTACCATAATTTGTTATTTCCATTTTATTCATTTTTCTTTATTAGATGTTCTAGGAATTGGTCTCATTTCATTTCTGTTTCCTTATCCCATTAGTTAATTTCAGTTTCTTTCATAGCTAGCTTAGGTCTTAGGTCAATTTTCTTAGGGTCTTCTTCTTCATTTCCAGTTTTGGGTCTTAAGGAGAAGAGGAAGAAAGTTTTATGACCTTTACCTTTCGAATCTAACTAAGTTTGAGGAAGGTTGGATAGTATATCTAACTAAGTTTGAGGAAGGTTGGATAGTATTCTTTCTCCCATCCTATAAGGTTGGATAGTATTCTTTCTCCCCTCCTATTGGTTCTCCTCCTTTTTCCTCTCATGTTTTTTAGCCCCCTTTTCCTTTCCCTCTAGGCAGTTGCCCAATCTTGTCTCAAGGACTCAATCTCTCCCTCAAACGTTCACAAGGCACTCTCTACTGATTTGGTTTAGGTTTCTATTGGGAAAGAGGAAGGGGAAGAGTGACATGCAGCTGTTATAGACGACTTTGGGAAAAGGAAGGGTTACCCTCTCTCTCCTCCTTGTATTTATACTCCCTATTAAATAAGGTGGGTTGTTTGGGGTTGGTTTAGATGTGTTCTTATCCTTGTTTTGGTCTATCAAAAACCTGTTTTACCCTTCCCTCCTAGCTCCTTAAGTTAATTTAAAAAAAAAACTACATCGCTACCAATTCAAAAGTCGGTAGAGAACACTACGTCACTGTCAATTCAGAAGTCGGCAGCGATGGTGGAGTCATCAATTATATATATATATATTGTTTTGGGTGTTTGCATTCTCCCCCCCTTAATATGAATTTTGTCCTCGAAATTTAAGAGGTTTCATACTCCATACTTGGCAGTCCAAATAAACTGGGGTACTTTTTCCTCATCTCAGCCACCTTCTCCCAAGTTTCCTCTTCTATTTGAGCATTTTGCCATGAGATTCTGACGATGGGGATCTTTTTGCTCTATAGCTCTTTTACTTACTCATCTAGTATCCTTATGGGTCTCAATTCCAGTGTTAAGTCTTCATTGACTTCTACTGGAACTTGGGGTAGGATTCGTCAAGGTCCACGTCAGCCTTGCTTAACAAGGAGACATGGAACACATCATGGACCTTGGCTAATTATGGGGGCAAGTCCACTTTGTAGCTTAGGGCCCCACTCATTGTAAGATTCTGAAGGGTTCGATGAAGTGGGGAGTTAACTTCCCTTTAATCCAAATTGTAACATGTTCTTCCATGGGGCTACCTTCAGGAACAGCTGGTCCCCCATACTGAACTCGAGAGGTCTTCTCCTCACATCAGCATACTGTTTTTTGTCTATCCTGTTAGCTTTGATGCGATCCTTGATAGTTCTCATTTTCTTCCTTGTGACTTGGACCAACTCATGCGATCCTTGATAGTTCTCACTTTCTTCCTTGTGACTTGGACCAACTATGCGCCATATAACTTCTATTCCCCAATTTCCTCTCAACATAAAGGAGTCTTGCACCTCGTACCATATAAGGCTTCATATGGGGCCATCCCTATTGTGACTTGGTGACTATTGTTATATATGAACTCCACCAATGCCATGTGTTCCTCTTAGTTTTGTCCAAATTCTAACACATATGCTCGTAATAGATCTTCTAAGACTTGGATGACTCTTTCTAATTGGCCATCCATTTGAGGGTGAAATGAAATGCTTATGTCCAATCTTGTCCCCAAAGCATGTTGTATGCTCGACCAAAGTTGAGAGGTGAACTTGGGATCTCAATCAGATACAATGGACACTAGAATCCCATAGAGTCGTACCACCTCGTTTATATAGATCTTGGCAAGCTTATCCACCAAATTGGTCATCTTTATAGACAAGAATAATGCGGATTTCGTCAACCAATCTACAATGACCCATATTGTGTCATTTCCTTTCTTCCTTTTAGGAAATCATGACACGAAATCCATGGTGATCATCTCGCATTTCCATTATGGAATTTGTAATGGTTGGAATGGTCCTGTAGGCCTTCAGTGTTCAACCTTGACTTATTGACATATCCCATACTTGGACACATACTTAGCTATTTCGTTTTTCATATTAGGCCACCAATAAAGGTGTTTCAAGTCTCGATACATCTTAGTGCTGCCAGGATGTATGGAGAACTTGGACTTATGTGCCTCTAGTAGAACCATTCGTTTGACTATTTTGTCATTAGGCATGTACAATTGTTGTCCCATCATCAATGATCCATTATCTGCTACCTAGAATTTCATTTCTACCCTGGCCTCCATATTCTTCCTAATCTTAGACCCCTCCTTGTCACAGAATTGGGCATATAGTATTTGTTCTTGATACGTTCGTCGCACTAATAGTTAAGCTACTAACCCACCTCCTATATTAATGCCCAAATCTACACCCATTTCTTTCAATTCTGCCAATTGCTGTTGTTTTCCCACTATTAACCTTCCTAGGGTGGCTTTATTTTTGCAACTGAGGGCATCCTGGGTGGTATTCAATGATGCAGTCATAATCTTTAATGAGCTCTATCCACCTTCTTTATCACATGTTCAACTCCTTTTTTAATATCAAATATTTCATACTCTTATGATCAATAAAAATTTGTGTTTGAGATCCATACAAATAGTGTCTCCATATCCTCAAGGCAAACACTACAACAACCAACTGCAGGTCGTGCATCGGGTAGTTCACCTCATGAGTCTTTAATTGCCTTGATGCATAGGCGATCACCTTCCTATATTGCATCAAAACACACCCCAATCCCTTCCCCGAGGCATCACTATATACCACAAAACCCTCAGTTCTTGAGGGAAGGGTTAACACTAGAGTAGTGGTAAACCTCCTCTTCAATTCTTGGAAGCTTTTCTCATATTTTTCCGACTACACCCATTTCCTAGTTAACTAGGTCAAAGGGGTTGCAATCAGGGAAAAACCTTCAATAAATCTCTGATAATATCCCACAAGTCCCAAGAAGCTATGTATTTCCGTGACCGAAGTTGGTCTTTCCCATTTCAAGACTGCTTCGACTTTTTAGGGTCTACAAATTTACCTTTGACTGAAATGACATGTCCTAGAAACGTCACTCTTTTTAGCCAAAATTCACATTTGCTCAGTTTTGCATATAACTGGTGATCTCTCAACATTTGTAAGGTTTGTCTCAAGTGTTCTTCGTGCTCCACAAAAGAATTTGAGTACACTAGTATATCATTAATGGATACTACCATAAACTTATCAAGGTATGGTTGGAAAACCCGATTCATCAAGTCCATAAAGAGGGCTGGGGCGTTCGTCAACCTGAACAGTAGCATTAAAAATTCATAGTGTCCGTAACGAGTTCTAAATGCGGTCTTTGCTACATTTGCTTTTTTAATCTTCATTTGATAATACCCTAATCTCATATCTATCGTTGAAAATGCCCTCGCTCCTTTTAATTAATCAAACAAATCATCTATCCAAGGTAACAAATACTTGTTTTTCATTAATTTTTTTTTTCAATTGTCGATAGTCAAAACAAAGTCTATAAGTTCCATCTTTCTTTCTTACAAATAGGACCAGTGCTCCCTAAGGAGGATTACTAGGCCGTATGAACCCTTTGTCTAATAATGCCTGTAGTTGAGTCTTTAACTCATTAAATTATACCATAGCCATCCGGTACGGTTGTTGGGCTATGGTGGGACTCAAAGAAAAGTGTCTATAGACACCTCTACCTCTCGCTCTGGGGGTAGTCCCAGTAGTTCTTCAGGAAACACATCTAGGAATTCCTTCACCACAGGAATATGCTTCAATTATGGACCTTCATCATTAGAGTTTAAGATGTATGCGAGGTATCCCATACATCCCTTTCTTAAAAGTTTTTGGGCTGTTACCACCGATATTAAGGCAATCGGTTTGAGAATTCTCTCTCCTTTAAAAATCATCCTCTCGTCCTCAAGTGTTTGCAAAGTAATAGTTTTGGCATAACAATCTATTAGAGCCTTGTATTTACTCAACCAATTCACACCTAGGATTATGTCAAAATCATGCATCTCTAAAGGAATCAAGTCTACTTTAGCTTCATCCCAAGATAGACTACCCCCCACATCCACATACACAATATTTGTTTTAACCATGTTTCCTATTGGAGTTCCAATTATGAACCCCTTCTCTACTATTTCTACTCCCTTTCTTAGTTTAGTAACGATTATTTTAGCAATGAATGGGTGGGTGGCACCCGGATCAAACAACACATGCACATTAAAATTATTCATTAGTAGTGTACCTGTCACCACATCTAATGCAGCCCTGACCTCCTTCTATGTCAAGTGAAAGACCCTCCCAGGGTCCGATCATGTTGTGCCCTTGGTCTCCCTTGACTGGAGTTTGCTCATAATTGAGAAGATCTCACTGGCCTATTTACAGTGACTGACTGTTGGTGGCTCTAACTGGGCTGTTATAGCTATGTACCTGTCCAGTGTTCTTTTTGGGGCATTTCCTTTTGTAATGACCTCTTCCACCATAGTAATGACACCCTTGCCCCCATATACTAGCAGTTCCTCTACCTATGACCCTCTCCTCCACTCACAAAGCATCGCCCAAGGGAAACTAAATAGTCCCTAGGGTGTTTTTGTCCACACTTTACACAAAAAGGATAGTCAACACCCTTGCGGTCACCGGTCCTAAATGAAGAGTTTGTCCTTGAGTGCGACTGTTTAACCATCACTCTCCTACTTGATTGTTTGTGGAGTGGTAACAACAAACTTCTTTTTTTTTTTCTGTATTGTTCAAACACTCCACCTTTTCCTTTCTTCGGGAGTGGTGGTTTGCCACTGAAATAGTCCCCATCTCTCTTTTTGCTTATACCTTGATATCCCCTTTGGCTTTCTCTAATATAAGCCTTCAAAACTTATGCAGCGTCAATAAACTCCTTTACAAAATTAAACCATAAGGTGATCAATCATTGTCTCAAATCCTGTCGCAAACCAGATGACTCAACTTCTCGGTCATATATTCCTCTATAAGCACATAGCATGGGGTGAACAATGAGAGAATATGGAACCTCCTTCCGTACTCTAATGTCGACATATCACCTTGTCTTAATGCCAAGAACTCTTGTTCTTTTACATTGTGCTTGATCGCTTTTTATGATTGGCTTGTTTTAACTCGCAAGTGCACAAGTGTGTGATGTAGCAATTAACTCGGTAAGATCGAGGTCATATCCACAGAGAGCTAGATCTGGAAATTAAGCT
>NW_011501283.1:0-30549 GCF_000495115.2 Populus euphratica | reverse complement strand
AAAAGCACATCAATTATTATAAAAAAAATCAAATAAAAACAATAAATACATATGTAAAATAAGATACTTAATGACACTTTTGATGCACAATCACCTTGCGATGGTACATGGAATAAAACTGATTCTCAAACTCTGCCTTGAAGCCACTCCACTTTAGTTTCTCGGTTGCACGCCTCAGCTCAACTGTTTCCTATGGCCTTATCGGATAGTAATTGGTTTACATAAATTACCCTTAAACCCTCGGGTATGCTTATTTGAATCATGGTCATTTCTACCTTCCTAATTGATACTATCAAAAGATTGATGTCTTGTCCCAAGTGTAAGAGTGTCAAATTAATAAATAACCCAGCAAACCCGGGGTCGAACCATAGGGAGGTTAATTGTAGAAATTATAGATAACAAAATAATACATTAACAATAACAACAATAACAATAATAAAAATAAAAATCCTAATAGTAGTAATAATAGTAATAGTAATAGTAATAGTAGTAGTAATACTAGTAGTAATTACAGTAATAGTAATAGTAGTAGTAGTAATAATAATAGTAAAAAAAAAGAAGTTGATGAGAACTTTGAGATGGAAGATTAATGTAATAATTAAATAATAATAACAACAAATGTCAAGGTTAGAGGATCCACTAATGGTATGTCAAATAAGTATAGTATAAACTCTTAATACTCAATTGGGAACCACACACAAAGGAGGTTACAATCATATTATAAATCATTAACATGATCACATTAGTTATCTTATTCGATTAATGCTAATACTTGTAAATGTCATTAGACATTCATGATTATAACTTATGTTAACAACAAATCACGTTCCTTTCATAGCTAAGGTCTCAGTTATACCATATAGTATGAGCTATGAAAGTGCCAAGCATTTGTTGTACCAAGTATTATACAACATAAATCTAGATTAGTCATTTAACAAGTAAAGTATTAAATAGTGAACAAGATAACAAATATAAAACATGTTAGTATCAAACATTAAAGTCCATGTTAAATTTACAATATACTTATTCTTACTCCATTAGTATAACCTTTTCACCTTGACATAATAAACTTAACTAACCATAATAAAAGAAAGAAAAATAAATAAATAAAATAAGAACATAAATAAGATAAAAGTTAACTAAGTAAGGGAAAGGAAATGAAAGGCATGAACAAGATATTAATGAAAGCAAAACTTAAGCTTTACTAAAATACAAAGAGAGAAAGCAAGAGCATGATCTTGATTTGGAGACCAAGATGCCTAAATACATGGTAAATGCCTCCTTTTATAGGCCAAAATTGGGAACTATTGATTTGATGAGTGGGTGACCAACTCTTGACTTGGTGACAATCCTTATCTTCTCTTATCTACCCAAAAGATGAAAGTTGTAGGAAATTATCCTAGCTTTCCTATGTAAAAAATTAAGGTCATTTGGACTTCTAGAACTCTAGATATGGGTCAAACACTGAACAGTGCTTGGGCTGGAGGATAGATTCAGACTTCTTTGTTGTTGTTACAATTTGGACATGAAAATGACTTTTTTAAGTCTTAGGCTCATATGAAAGTTATAGGCCTATGTCTTACCTTTTCAGCCATATAAAGGAGACCAAATTTGAGATCTACAACTCCACATATGACCTAATTACCGAATAGTGTTCCTGTTTGGACTACATTGACATCTCTTTTCTAAGTTTGGCCATCTCTTTTTCCTTTCAATTTTAGTTCTTAAATTCATCAATCAATCCTTTCATTTATGTAATAGGCCTGCATTTAAAATAATCATTTACCACAAATTAAGGGTATCTTATATGATTAGATATGTTAATATAAAACATGCTTTAGTTAAGGAGTTATTGATACTTTAAGTGCAAAATGATGATATAAAACCTTGATAAAAAATACACTTTTAAGTACTAATCACACCCCCCAACCAGCTTATTACTAGTCCCTAGTAATCAAAGCGTTAAAATAGAAAAACAATTTGTAAATTCCACAAAGCAAGGTATTCATTATTCAACTTCCATTAATCTATCCAAATAAACAAACTCTCATTAAATTTATATATCTGCTCAATACCTCTTAAACAAGATATTAATAAATCTTTCTTTTCTGCTCAATATATCAACACATAGTTATGGGTCTTTACTTGGAAGAAAACAAATTTTTTTTATCAACTACTACTTTCTCCCCCTAACAAAAACAAGACATTGTCCTCAATGTCCTAAAGTAAAAAGATAGAGTACAGAATACATCACCTGAAATAATGAATATTGACAAACCTAAAACAAACTTAAACAAATATAAGAAACAACAAAACACAATAATAAAAGCAAAAGACATAAAAGTTCATAAATGAAGACTCAAATCCAATTTAAGTTTTTTATGGCTTTTCTTAGATGACCAATTTACATGACTCATGGAGGGATCAATTACAAGAATGAAAGATTGTAGTTGGTCAATCAATTGTTCAACAGTAACAACAAAGATTATGATTTGTTATGCAGAAGATGTTATAAAATCCTGTTCCACAGCATGATCAAGAAAAGACAACAACTTATTATAATAACTATTAACATTTAACAGACTGACACAACTAAAAGATTAATGTCTTCTCCCAAGTACAGGAGTGTCGAAGTAATAAATAACTCGGCAAGACCGGGGTCGAACCATAGGGAGGTTAATTGTATAAATTATAGATGACAATAATACAACAACAACAACAACAATAGTAATAATAGTAGTAGTAGTAATTCTAGTAATAATAATAAAGAAAGAGATGGAGAAGAAGAAGAAGAAGATGAGAACTTTGAGATGAAATATTAATGTAAGGATTAAAAAAATGATAATAACAAATGTCAAGGTTAAAGGATCTACTAATGGTATGTCAGACAAGTATAGTATAAATTCTTATTATTCAATTGGAAACCACATACAAAGGAGGTTCCAATCAGATTATATATTGTTAACATGATTACATTAGTCATCTTAAAATTAAAATGAGATGCATCAGGAGGAAAAACTATGCATGATAATGCACTTGTTCTTGTGGGATTCATGTGGTCTCTAAGTGTTCTAACATGATTATTCTCATTGTGAAGTGATTGGTTATCTTCTTCCGCTATATTTCCAGAAAATAATGAGGATAACCTACAAAGTTTACAACTTAATGTACGTGACCACGCTCTCATGCACGTGTAGGAATAGAATAAAAGGAAGAAGAAAATAAAAGAAGAAGAAACAAGAACAAAGAAACAAAGTTATATACAAGAAAAATGAAAAGATAAAATAAAATAAATACTATAATTTGTACAAGAACTTACCTCCCCAGCAACAACACTAAAAACTTGACACGACCAAAAGATTTTATCTTCTCCTAAGTGTAGGAGTGTCGAAGTAATAAATAATCCGGCAAGACCGGGGTTGAACCACAGGGAGGTTAATTGTATAAATTATATATAACAATAGTACGACAACAACAACAACAATAATATTAATAGTAATACCAATAACAATAATAATAATAATAAAGAACAAGGATAAGAAGAAGAAGATAAGAACTTTGAGATGGAATATTAAGGTAAGGATTAAACAATGATAATAAAAAATGTCAAGGTTAGAGGATCCACTAATGGTATGTCAAACAAGTATAGTATAAACTCTTATTATTCAATTGGAAACTACAAATAAAGGAGGTTCCAAACAGATTATAAATTATTAACATGATCACATTAGTTATCTTATTCGATTAATGCTAATACTTGTAAATCTTGTCAGAGATTCATGATTATAACTTATGTTAACAACAAATTAAGTTCCTTTCATAGCTCGGGTGTCGGTTATACCATACAGTATGGGCTATGAGAGTGCCAAGTATTTGTTGTACCAAGTGTTATGCTTGACCGCTTTTTATGATCGGCTTGTTTTAACTCGCAAGTGCACGAGTGTGCGATGTAGCAATTAACTCGGTAAGATCGAGGTCATATCCACAGAGAGCTAGATCTGAAAATTAAGCTAAGTAACAAAAAAACTCAAGAGAAATTAAATTAACAATAACTTGGTTGAAAATAATTGATGGATTTGTTTTTAAAGATAAAAAAAAATGTAAAAAGATTTTAAATGACAAGAAAAAGTAAGTCTTGGTCCAAATCAATTTTAATAGTGATGTATTGGTGATTTCTTCAACATATATAAGATAACTCAACCTAATATCAACGATGGTGATATTAGATCGGAAGATATTACAATGAAGATTAGAAAGATGAAGATTGATTATTGCTTAAGAATGAACAAGTACTTTCATATTAAGTAAGACATTGAATCAAGCAATCTCTATACCAAAACTAAAGTTTGTGCATAAAAATTCAAGATTATAACATTACCTAAATGATTTCTACATTTTTTTTATACCAAAACTAAAGTTTGTGCATAAAAATTCAAGATTATAACATTACCTAAATGATTTCTAAAATTTCTTTACAATAATAAATCATTCATGAAGAAAATAAGAAGATAAACATTAAGATTCATTCATATCCTAAAGAACTCACCTCAATCACCATTATCCTTGATTTGGATCCAAGAAAGAGTTTAGCCAACCATGATTATATATAAGAACACTTCAATAAACATGAAAGAACTTGAATCCAACTGAAATAATAAGTTTTACAAACTAAAGAACCAAAATCTATAAAGAAGAACACAATACAATTTCAGAAAAAATTCGGACACAAATCTGACTCTAACTTTGGATAGCAATTCGACCCTCTTAGAAGCTTTTTTTTCGAGAAGTCTATTAGAGACATATTTATAGGCAATTCTGTCACCTTTCCAAATCATTAAAGAACAGCTCATTTGGACACCTGAGTCAAACGTTATGGGCAAAACACCGAAAGGTGTTCTGAAAAATCAAATCAAGACAGCTTTACAACTACTTTGGTGCACGTTTTTCTTCCTCATTTATGAGGTGTCTCCTTCTTCTTTTTGACCCAAAATAATGTTAAAATATCCCCTCCAGCTTTCCATCCATGTGCTTGCCTTCTTGGATCAATGGATTACCCAAAGTAAATCAATTGTTATTTGTTGTGTGGACATGTAAGATCATGGATTGTATTTGGGTTGATTTGAAGGTTGATTTGGGGTTGATTTAGGGATGATTTGGGGCTGAATTTGGGCTGATTTGGGGCTGAATTTGGGCTGAATTTGAGCATCAAATAAGTATACAAATGTACTTATTATTTGGGCTAAGATTGACATTGAAACCTTGAGTGTTTAATGGTTGAAGTTTGCACACAACATAAGGCAAGTTTGGGCTTGAAATAAATCATATGATATTCTTTTCTAGAATTGGAATAGAATTGATTTTTGGGACAAATTTGGCGCACTTATTTGAACCAAGATTTGCTTCAATCTTCAACTAAATGTCTCTTCAATTCTTTGTTCTGAATTCCGACGTTGAATTTTCTGAATTAATTCATTTAAGCTCCAAAAACCTATCGAAACATTAAAACAAACTTCATTACTAAAAAACACATCAATTATTATAAAAACAACGAAATAAAAACAATAAATACATATGTAAAATAAGAGACTTAATGACACTTTTGATGCACAATCATGTTATACAACATAAATCTAGATTAGTCATTTAACAAGCAAAGTATTAAAGAGTGAACAAGACAACAAATACAAAACATGTTAGTATCAAACATTAAAGTCCATATTAAGTTTACATTATACTTATTCTTACACCATTAGTATAACCTTTTCACCTTGACATAACTAACTAAGCTAGACATAATGAAAGAAAGAAAAATAAATAAACAAAATAAGAACATAAATAAGATAAAAGTTAACTAAGTAAAGGAAAGGAAATGAAAGGCATAAACTTAATATTAATGAAAGCAAAGCATAAAAAATACAAAGAGAGAAAGGAAGAGCATGATCTTGATCTGGAAACCAAGATGCCTAAATGCATAGCAAATGCCTCCTTTTATAGGCCAAAATTGGGAACTATTGATTTGATGACTAATTGATGAGTGGGTGACCAACTCTTGACTTGGTGACAATCCTTATCTTCTCTTGTCTACCCAAAACATGGACCTTAATGATTGATACTAACATGTTTTGTATTTGTTATCTTGTTCACTTTTAATACTTTGCTTGTTAGATAGTTAATCTAGAATTGTGTTGTATAACATTTGGTACAACAAATACTTGGCTATTTCATAGCCCACACTGTATGGTATAACCGACACTTGTGCTATGGAAGGAACTTGATTTGTTGTTAACATAAGTTATAATCATGAATGCCTGACAACATTTACAAGTATTAGCATTATTCAAATAAGATAACTAATGTAATCATGTTAACAATTTATAATCTGATTGGAACCTCTTTTATGTGCGGTTTCCAATTGAATAATAAGAGTTTATATTATACTTGTTTGACATACCATTAGTGGAACCTCTAACCTTAACATTTGTTGTTATCATTGTTTAATCCTTACATTAATATTTCATCTCAAAGCTCTCATCATCTTCTTCTTCTTCTCCTTTTTTTTCTTTATTATTATTATTATTTAGTATTGTTGTTGTTGTTGTTGTTGTTGTATTGCTTTTATTTATAATTTATAAAATTAACCTCCCTGTGGTTCGATCCTAGTTTTGTTGGTTTATTTATTACTTCGACACTCCTACACTTGGGAAAAGACATTAATCTTTTGGTCATGTCACAATAGTTAATAACACGACTAAAAGATTGATGTCTTCTCCCAAGTACAGGAGTGTCGAAGTAATAAATAACCCGGCAAGACCGGGGTTGAACCACAGGGAGGTTAATTGTAGAAATTATAAATATATTTACAACAACAATAATAATAACAACAACAACAACAATAATAGTAATAACAATAATAATAATAACAATAATAACAATAACAAAAATAATAATAGTACTAATACTAATAATAATAGTAAAAATAATAATAACAATACTAATATTAATGTAACGATTAAACAATGATAATAACAAATGTCAAGGTTAGAGGTTCCACTAATGGTATGTCAAACAAGTATAGTATAAACTCTTATTTTTCAATCGGAAACCACACACAAAGGAGGTTCCAATCAGATTATAGATTGTTAACATGATTACATTAGTCATCTTATTCAATTAATGCTAATTCTAGTAAATCTCGTCAAGCATTCATGATTATAACTTATGTTAACAACAAATCAAGTTCCTTTCATAGCTCAGGTGTCGGTTATACTATATAGTATGAGATATGAGAGTGCCAAGTATTTGTTGTACCAAGTGTTATACAACATAAATCTAGATTAGTCATTTAACAAGCAAAGTATTAAAGAGTGAACAAGATAACAAGTACAAAACATGTTAGTATCAAACATTATAGTCCATATTAAGTTTACACTATACTTATTCTTACACCATTAGTGTAACCTTTTCACCTTGACATAATAAACTTAGCTAGACATAATGAAAGAAATAAAAATAAATAAACAAAATAAGAACATAAATAAGATAAAAATTAACAAAGTAAATGAAAGGAAAATAATGAAAGAAAGCAAAATAGATAAACAAAATAAGAACATAAAAGTTAACTAAGTAAAGGAAAGGAAATGAAAGGCATAAACTTGATATTAATGAAAGCAAAGCATAAACATTACAAAAAATACAAAGAGAGAAAGGAAGAGCATGATCTTGATCTGGAAACCAAGATGCCTAAATGCATGGCAAATGCCTCCTTTTATAGGCCAAAATTAGGAACTACTAATTTGATGACTAATTGATGAGTGGGTGGCCAACTCTTGACTTGGTGACAATCCTTATCTTCTCTTGTCTGGCCAAAACGTCATTGATAACGTCAAAATTGGAGCCACTCAAAACATGAAAGTTGTAGGAAATTGTCTCAGCTTTCTTGTTTAAAAAATTCAGCTCATTTGGACTTTTAGAACTCCAGATATGGCCAAAATACTGAACAGTGCTCGGGCTGGAGGACAGATTCGGGCTTCTTTGTTGTTGCAACAATTTGGACTTGAAAATGGCCTTTTTAGATCTTGGGCTCCATATAAAAGTTGTAGGCCTATGTCTTACCTTTCCATCCATATAAAATAGACCTGAATCTGAGATCTATAGCTCCAAATATGACCCAATTACTGAATAGTGTTCTGGTTTGGATTGCACCGACATCTCTTTTCTAAGTTTGGCCATCTCTTTATCCTTTCAATTTCAGTTCTTAAATTCATCAATCAATCCTTTCATTTATGTGATAGGCCTATTAACAAGAAAACATAAATAAGATAAGAGTTAACTAAGTAAAGGAAAGGAATTGAAAGGCATAAACTTGATATTAATGAAAGCAAAGCATAAACATTACAAAAAATACAAAGAGAGAAAGCAAGAGCATGATCTTGATCTAGAAATCATGATGCCTAAATGCATGGAAAATGCCTCCTTTTATAGTCCAAAATTGGGAACTATTGATTTGATGACTAATTGATGAGTGGGTGACCAACTCTTGACTTAGTGACAATCCTTATCTTCTTTTGTCTGCCCAAAACATCATTGATAACATCAAAATTAGAGCCACTTGAAAACGTAAAAGTTGTAGGATATTGTCTCAGCTTTCTTGTGTAACAAATTCAGCTCATTTGGACTTCTAGAACTCGAGATATGGGCCAAACACTGAACAATGCTCGGGTTGGAAGACAGATTCGGACTTCTTTGTTGTTGCTCTAATTTGGACTTGAAAATAGCTTTTTTAGATCTTGGGCTCATATGAAAGTTGTAGGCCTATGTCTTACCTTTCCATCCATATAAACTGGACCTAAATCTGAGATCTACAACTCCAGATATGACCCAATTACCAAACAGTGTTCCGGTTTGAATTGCACCAGCATCTCTTTTCTAAGTTTGGCCATCTCTTTGTCTTTTCAATTTCAGTTCTTAAAGTCATCAATCAATCCTTTCATTTATGTGATAGGCCTGCATTTAAAATGAACATTTACCATAAATTAAAGGTATCTTATATTATTATAAAACATGCTTTAGTTAAGGAGTTATTGATACTTCAAGTGCAAAATGATGATATAAAACCTTGATAAAAAATGCATTTTTAAGTACTAATCATCATCCATTTGGATGCCATTAGCTGAAGCTAATCATTCATTTTTTTCGGTCAGCCATTTGGATGCCATTAGCCGAGGCTAATCAATCAATCGTCCCTATCATCCAATCGGATGTCTATAGCTGGAGCTAATCATTCATTTGTCAATATTTAAGCGTTTGACAATCTAATATCCATTCTAATGCAATATGGTAACATTTATGATAAAGTATTTCATTATTCAATGTATGAAAAAGGAAGGTAAAAGTCACCTACTAGCTCCACCTGTGGGTTATTCTTGTCTTGATGATTGATTAGTACTTAAAAGTGCATTTTTATCATGGTTTTATATCATCATTTTGCACTTGAAGTATCAATAACTCCTTAACTAAAATATGTTTTATAATAATGTATCTAATAATATAAGATACCTATAATTTGTGGTAAATGTCTATTTTTAATGCAGGTCTATCACATAAATGAAAGGATTGATTGATGACTTGAAGAACTTAAATTGCATGGATAAAGAGATGGTCAAACTTAGAGAAGAGATGTCGGTGCAATCCAAACCGGAACACTGTTCGGTAATTGGGTCATATCTGGAGCTACAGATCTCAGATTTAGGTCCAATTTATATGGATGGAAAGGTAAGACATAGGCCTACAACTTTCATATGGAGCCCAAGATCTAAAAAGGCCATTATCAAGTCCAAATTGTAGAAACAACAAAGAAGCCTGAATCTGTCTTCCAGCCCGAGCACTGTTCCAAATGAGCTGAATTTTTTACATAAGAAAGCTGAGACAATTGCCTACAACTTTCATGTTTGCAACTGGCTCCAGTTTTGACTTTATCAATGACGTTTTTGGCAGACAAGAGAAGATAAGGATTGTCACCAAGTCAAAAGTTGGTCACCCACTTATCAATTAGTCATCAAATCAATAGTTCCCAATTTTGGCCTATAAAAGGAGGCATTTGCCATGCATTTAGGCATCTTGGTGTTCAGATCAAGATCATGCTCTTCCTTTCTCTCTTTGTATTTTTTATGCTTTGTTTTCATTAATATTAAGTTTATGCCTTTCATTTCCTTTCCTTTACTTAGTTAACTTTTATGTTCTTATTTTGTTTATCTATTTTGCTTTCTTTCATTATGTCTAGCTAAGTTAATTATGTCAAGGTGAAAAGGTTACACTAATGGTGTGAGAATAAGTATAATGTAAACTTAATATGGACTTTAATGTTTGATACTAACATGTTTTATATTTGTTATCTTGTTCGCTCTTTAATACTTTGCTTGTTAAATAACTAATCTTGATTTATGTTGTATAACACTTGGTACAACAAATGCTTGGCACTTTCATAGCCCCTAATGTATGGTATAACCGACACCTGAGCTATGAAAGGAACTTGATTTGTTGTTAACATAAGTTATAATCATGAATGCTTGACGAAATTTACAAGTATTAGCATTAATCGAATAAGATGACTAATGTAATCATGTTAACAATCTATAATTTGATTGGAATCTCCTTTATGTGTGGTTTCCAATTGAATAATAAGAGTTTATATTATACTTGTTTGACATACCATTAGTGGAATCTCTAACCTTGATATTTGTTATTATCATTGTTTAATTAATATTTCATCTCAAAGTTATCATCATCATCATCATCATCATCATCATCATCATCTTCTTCTTCTTCTCTTTCATTATTATTATTATTATTATTATTATTACTATTATTATTATTATTATTATTACTACTCCTACTACCACTATTATTATTATTATTATTATTATTATTATTATTATTGTTATTATTGTTATAGTTATTGTTGTTATTGCTATTATTGTTGTTTATAATTGTTGTTTATAATTTGTACAATTAACCTCCCTGTGGTTCGACCCCGGTCTTGCCGGGTTATTTATTACTTCGACACTCCTGCACTTGGGAGAAGACATCAATCTTTTAGTCGTGTCAATGATGGTTGTAACAACCCGGCTTTTCAAGCCCCAGACAACCTTAAATTTTTTGTTTTTTTTTACTTGACACATATCATGTCGGTAATTGGCAAACCTGTTTCCTCACATCATCAAGATGCAATACATACGTCAACGACATTCAACATTTCATTTAAAAGTGAATCTTACATAAACACATAATATTATATTTGCATGATTAGCAGTTCATATTATAATATACATAAAAAGACATGAGTTTGAATTCCTATCCTAATAATAGTCATCATGAATTTAACAAAAGGATCCAATAAAATTTATATGTTTAATACATTGATTCATACAAAATACATCATGATTTAGGATGCAACTACATAATTCCTTGCAAGAGTAGGTTCCCGTGTATCGGGCTTCGTAGGCATCTCGTTGATGTGACATCCCTGCTGCAGTACATAACATTTAAGAGAATGCAATTGCTTTTTAATAATAATGATAATTAAATGATCTGGCAGATTAATAAAACATTAACATTATTCCATGTTTGATGCATGATATTTATAGTTTCTTCATGTGCTTGGTATACACAACTTATAACGCATATAGATGCACCAATTCTTGCAATCAACCATAATCTTAAACCCAACTATCCTCTTAAGGAATTATTTGCTGAGGTTAGCTGTTCACTCCCCCTAATCATCCACTTCAGATGCCTTTAGCCGAAGCTACTCAATCATTTGTCCTAGTCATCCTTTCGGATGCCATTAGTCGAGGCTAATCAGTTCTTTGTCCTGATCATCTCTTTGGATGCCATTAGCGGAGGCTAATCATTTCTTTGTCCTGGTCATCCCTTCAGATGCCATTAGCCGAGGCTAATCATTCTTTTGTCCTGGTCATCCTTTCGGATGCCATTAGCCGAGGCAAATCATTCCCTTGTCCTGGACATCCCTTCAGATGCCATTAGCCGAAGTTAATCAACATTTAAATGTTTGACAATCTGATAATTGTTCTAACCCATTATGATAACATTCATGTTAAAATATCTCATTATTTAACGTATAAAAAGGAAGGTGAAAGTCACCTACCTGCTCCACCTGTGGGTTGTTCTTTTCTTGACGATGGTCCAATCCCGACCGCACCACCTAAGACATCAATGGTCACAAATTAATACATTTGTATTTTTGAATCACATTCGTCCCCGCACTTATTTCAAGAGTTCATATGTTCTCATTCAAGTGATCCATATTTCACAACATCATACCATGAAATTGTTACTAGCATTTAAGTCATTTTTGTCTAAGAGGCTTATTGTAGAAATCGGTAGCGAGAACAGGTTCGCTGCAGGCTGCCCAGTTCGGCAACGAGAACTGTTTCGTTGCTGGCGCCATATTTTCGGTAGCAAATGCTAACTCGTAGTAGACAACTCAGATTTGACAGCGAATCGCAATTTCACTGCAGCCAACTTAACTTCAGCAGCGATTTGCTACAGAGAACTCCACTATGGCAGCGAATCGCAAATTCGCTGCAAAACACGCCACTCGGCATTGAATTGTTAATTAACTGTAGACAACACAGGTTCGATAGCGAATCACAAATTCATTACAAAACACACAATTCGACAACGAATGCTAATTCGCTGCAGAAGACTCAATTTCAGCAGCAAATCACAATTTCACTACACAATACACAATTCAACAGCGAATGGTAATTCGCTGCAGAAGACTCAGTTTCAACAGCGAATCACAGTTTTGCAGCACAACACACGCAGTCAACACAGTTTCGGCAGTGAATCACGATTTCATTGCACAATATACAATTCGGCAGCGAATGCGAATTCGCTACAGAAGACCTAGTTTCGACAGCAAATCACAAATTCGTTGTGGACAACTCAGTTTCGGTAGCTAACACGACTAAGAGATTGATGTCTTCTCCCAAGTACAGGAGTGTCGAAGTAATAAATAACCTGGCAAGACCGCGGTCGAACCATAGGGAGTTTAATTGTACAAATTATAAATAAGAATAATACAACAACAACAATAATAATATTAGTAGTAGTAATACCAACAACAACAACAACAACAACAACAACAACAACAACAACAATAATAATAATAATAATAATAATAATAATAGTAAAGAAAAAGAAGAAGAAGAAGAAGAAGAAGAAGAAGAAGAAGAAGATGAGACCTTTGAAATGGAATATTAATGTAAGGATTAAACAATGATGATAACAAATGTCAATGTTAGAAGATCCACTAATGGTATGTCAAATAACTATAGTATAAACTCTCATTATTCAATTGGAAACCACACACAAAGGAGGTTCCAATCAGATTTTAAATTGTTAACATAATTACATTAGTTATCTTATTCGATTAATGTTAATACTTGTAAATCTCGTCAGGCATTCATGATTATAACTTATGTTAACATCAAATCAAGTTCCTTTCATAGCTCAGGTATCGGTTATACCATACAGTATGGGCTATGAGAGTGCCAAGTATTTGTTGTACTAAGTATTATACAACATAAATCTAGATTAGTCATTTAACAAGCAAAGTATTAAAGAGTGAATAAGATAACAAATACAAAACATGTTAGTATCAAACATTAAAGTCCATATTAAGTTTACATTATACTTATTCTTACACCATTAGTGTAACATTTTCACCTTGACATAATAAACTTAACTAAACATAATGAAAGAAAAAAAAAGAACAAAATAAGAACATAAATAAGATAGAAGTTAACTAAGTAAATAAAAGGAAATGAAAGGTATAAACTTGATATTAATGAAAGCAAAGCATAAACATTACAAAAAATACAAAGAGAAAAAGCAAGAGCATAATCTTGATCTGGAAACCAAGATGCCTAATTGCATGGCAAATGCCTCCTTTTATAGGCCAAAATTGGAAACTATTGATTTGATGACTAATTGATTAGTGGGTGACCAACTCTTAACTTGGTGACAATCCTTATCTTCTCTTGTCTGCCAAAAACATCATTGATAATGTCAAAACTAAAGCCACTTGAAAACATGAATATTGTAAAAATTATCTTAGCTTTCTTGTGTAAAAAAATCAGATCATTTGGACTTTTAGAACTCCAGATATGGGCAAAACACTGAACAGTGCTTGGGCTCAAAGACAGATTCAGTCTTCTTTGTTGTTGCTCTAATTTGGACTTGAAAATGGATTTTTTAGATCTTAGGCTCCACGTGGAAATTGTAGGCCTATGTCTTACCTTCCTTGGGTTAGGATTATTATTTTTTTCTTTTTTTTTCTCTTTTTTTTAATATATATACATATAACTTAAAACACCATACATCTTTAACCCATGTAACGAGCTTTCAGCTAATTACTCCCAGACCAGTTGGTCTCAGGGCATTAGATGTTGAGACACCCCTACGAGATTAGTAACTCAGGTCACAGATACTGATACATAGATAGTGCAATGTTTGATTCCCTTAAGCTTTTCTTCTCAACCCATGTAACAAGCGTTGGGCCAATAGCTCCCAAGTAAGTTGACTTTAAGGTATTAGGTGTTAAAACACCCCTTCGGGCTTAATTGCTTAGGTTAGGGAGTCTACGAAACCAAACTTATCTACATTTTTATTATTATCATTTTTTTTGCTCTTTTTTTGTTTTTTAAATTATATATTATCCCTTTCCCTTAGTTGTTACCTTTAACAAAAGAACATAAATAATGTAATAATTCAATGTGCAACCCACAATCATATGTTAAAGTGTGTGTGTAAATTAAGGTTTAAGAATACATGTTAAATGAGTATATGAGCAGAATTAAGTGATAACAATGCGAGAGTTTGTAAACCTGAATATTTCAAGAAGTATTATGATAAATCTTATTAAAAATGGTTACTAAGATGCGTCTCAAGAGTCATAAAAAGATCTTTTTTACTCTGCCATCATAGTAACAACAATTTTGCACATGCTTTATGAAATAGAAAACACAGTTAGTTAATTTTTAGTTACTACCCTCTCCCCCCAACCAAAACGAGACATTGTCTTCAATGTTCTAAGGTAGAAAGATAGAGTATAGAAGATATCACCTGAAATAACGAACACGGACAAACCTAAAACACACTAAAACAAAAATAAGAAATATCAAAACACAATAATAAAATAAAAAGACAAAAAAAATTACAAATGAAGACTCAAATCTAATCTAACCTTTTTACAGCTTTTCTTAGATGACCAATTTATGCGACTCATGGAGGGATCAATTACAGGAACGAAAGATTATAGTTGGTCAATCAATTGTTCAGCAGTAGCAGCAGAGATTATAATTTTTTGTGTAGAAGATATTAGAAATTCCTATTCCACAGCATGATCAAGAAAAGACAACAACTTATCATAATAACCATTAACATCTAACAGACCTATGGGTTTATGGTAAATGTGCAGTTGGGCCCAAGAGGAAATATGAAAGATCTCTTCCAATATGCCTAGACCACCTGGTAAAGCAATGAAGGCATCAGCATGGTTAAACATTACATTCATTCGAGTCGACATTGTGGAGACTTGTAGTTCCTCTCTAATTGTTTTTCCAATGATGTCCCCACATGCTAAAGCTTCGGGGACGACCCCCAAAACTTGACTACCTCGTAAAAATACAGCTATTGACACACCTCCCATTAACCCAAGAATGCCTCCCTCATACACTTAATGAGTCTTTCTCTCAACTAGCACCTAACCAAGATGATTTGCTGATTCTAAAAACTCCTTTTCTTTCCCAGGACTAAATCCACCAAAAACACAAATATTTCTTATGTGATGACCTGAGGAACTTATCATTTCTAAACACTTTTATATTTGTTGAATGTATGGGTTGAGTAGAAGTGAAAGGAAGGAAGAGAGGATTTTATAGATGAGAAATTAAAAAGACAATCATACAACCTATATGTCGGCCAGCTAGAGTCTCACACACTCTCTCTATCTCTTTTTATTTATTTTAAAAAAAGCATATGCATGTACAGGTAGTTGTAATTGTGACTCCATCTTCCCTTGATTTTACATCCAAAAACGGCTTAAACGCCCTCTATGGGTCGGGGATAGGCTTCCTATACAATTTTCTTAAAAACTAGCAAACAAGGTCTTTTTTAGTCAGATTCCCAAGACTAAGTCGAGCATGTTTTTTATGAAATAGTGGCCATAAATCATGAATTGCATGATGCACATCTCCACTAGGATGCGTCTCAAGAGTTAGTAGAAGATTATCTAAAGACTCCGTACTCAGGCCATCCTTAATGAATTGTATTTTATCTTCACGGTTTATAGATACCATTCCTAAAGAATGACATTGTGCATTACAAGTCCATCTGGCACATCGATGATAGACTTTCAGTCGTTTTGCACGACATTTCTTGGCAAAAGTGCTTTTACCTGTTCCACGCATGTGTGAAATGAAGAAATTAGAGGACTCAACTGATAATCGAACCTTTGCTTCAACCAACCAGCGAATATCTTCAGGAATTCCATGATTCATTAACAACCTCAATCTTGCACATCTAGCACGGTAAATTTTTGTAATCGTGTTCTGAGGCAAAGCGGGAAAATACTTTTTTAATTTTTCAATATTAGTGTCCATTATCAAATGAGAATTGGAAGAGAGATTCAAAGAATAGCACAAATATATACATAGATATCAGTTATTATGGGAAACTGAAAGAACCGACTTAAGTCACGGAGTATCGTTGTCTGCCGTTTGACCGGGGTGAGAGAAACAAGCAAAAATCACTTAAAAAAAACACAAAAACAATGTGAGAAAAACAAAATAATCAACCTTTATCTACAAGATCATTCAAACCAGTTGATTCATTTTTACTAGGAAAATTATCAAAGTAAGCTTTCAAACAATGTCCATTTTCATTAAAAACATTGTCATTTATTGAATTCTCAGTATCAAAAGGCCCCAAAAGGATACACATGTTTCTTAATAAATGGACTGCCCCATCTTGATCTTAGCTCTCTAGGGAATAAATAGAGTTAAGAATTATAAAACAAAACTTTTTGATCAGTATCAACTTTTTGACAATTTTCACAAGTTTTGTAGAATGCATGCGTGTCCTTGAACATGGTGGGCCAATAAAATCCATTTTGAAATATTTTTGCAGCTGTCTTTTTTGACAAAAAATAGCTCCCACATGCTTCAGAATGACAATGTTTAATGACACTACTTACCTCATTGTCGGGAATGAATCTTTGAAATATTTGATTAGGACAATATTTGAATACGTTAAGGTCATCCCAATAAAAGTTCTTCACTTCATTCAAAAACTTTTCTTTATCGTGGGTACTCCAATCAGCTAGCAAATCTCCTAAAGTAAGAAAATTGATATTTTTATCATATCAAGGCATTGGAGAAAGTAAGGATTTGTTAGGAAAGTAATCATCGATTGGTATGATGTTAGATGTTGAATTTGTTGTCACTTTTGACAAAAGATCCGCATCAACATTTTCAGTGCGTTTTTCATCTGTGATTTCTTCCTCAGAATAAATCATTTGCAAATCTTGAGATTCATCCAACATATTTTTACTTAAAGTAAATTCAAGTTGATCATAAACTAATTCCTCAATATGATCTGTTTCTTGTAATTCATTATCATCTCTAGGTTGCTTGCAAATGTTGAAAATATTCATCTCTAATGTCATATTTCCAAATGATAACTTCATCAGTCCATTCCTACAATTAATCAATGTAGTAGAAGTTGCAAGAAACGGACGTCCTAAAATAACAGGAAATGAATTACATGCTTCAATAGGTTTTGTATCCAAGATAATAAAATCCACAGGATAAATGAATTTATCGACTTGTACTAACACATCTTCAATTATTCCTCTAGGCACGTTTACAAATCTATCGGCAAGTAAAAAAGTTATAGAAGTTGGTTTTAACTTACCTAAATTGAGACTTTGAAAAACTGAATATGGAAGTAAATTCACACTGGCTCCAAGATCAAGTAAGGCTCTTTCAATTTTATGTTCTTTAATAAAGCAAGAAATTGTAGGACAACCAGACTCTTTATAGTTCAAAGCATTATTGTTTTGAAGAATGACACTTACTTGCTTGGCTAAAAAGGCTTTCTTTTTCACATTCAGTTTCCTCTTCACCATGTATAGATCTTTCAAAAATTTAGCATAGGAAGGAACCTGTTTAATAGCATCCAGTAAAGGTATATTGATTCTTACCTATTTGAAAATTTAAAAAATTTCAGAGTTGTGATTGACTTTCCTTTGTTTGGTCATGGCTTGAGGAAATGGAAGTGCTGGTGGGGAATCAATTGTTTCTTTGCAATTTTTAAATTCAACCCCTTCCTTACCCTTAGAGATTAACTCATCATCTTTCTTAGAAGGTTTAAGAGTGGGTTTTTCAATAACCTTAGCATTGCGAAGAGTAGTGATTGATTTGACTTGATCCATGTGTTGGCTTCTGGAACTACTTGCATTTACATTGTATTGCCCCTTGGGATTTTATTATGGTTGAGATGGAAACTTACCTTTCTCTTAGAAACTGAGAGCAGATGTGAATTTTGGAAGAGTATCTTTAAAATCTATCATGTTTTGAGCAAGTTGAGTATTGATTGTCTTTTGCTTTTCAATGATACATGCAATGTTTCCTTAAGATTTCTTGTAGGAGGTGGAGCATAAGGAGGTGCATATCCATGAGAATTTTGGAAATTATAGTGTGCTTAAAATGGTGGTTCTGAAGTTTGTACATTGTTATTATCACTCTTCCAACTGAAATTTGGGTGATTTCTCCAACTAGGGTTGTATGTTTGAGAGTATGGGTTGTAGTTGGCCCTTTGGAAACTGTTTAAAGCATGGGTTTGTTCATGGAGACATTCCTTAAAAGAAGGCAAGGTTGGACAGTTATTGGTTGAGTGTTCATTTGTTTCACATATTTGACACATAATGTTTTCAACAGATTTTAATTGACCACTCTTTTTCAATTCTAATGCCTCGACTTTTCTAGCTAAAGATGCAAACTTGGCTCGGAGGTCATGATCTTCCTTAAGGTTATACATACCTCCACTAGATGTATGAGGTTGAGTTTTACTGGGTGCCTCAGAAGTACCCACGGTGTCCCAATTTTGAGTATTTTCAGTTAACAAGTCTAAGTACTCTATTGCTTCATCAGGGTCTTTATCTTCAAAAGTACCATTGCACATCAATTCCACCATTTGCCTATCTTTAGGTGTTAAACTTTCATAAAAATATGAAACCAATCTCCATGTTTCAAAACCATGATAAGGACAAGTATTAAGCAAGTCTCGATACCTATCCCAACATTGGTAAAATGTTTCTCCTGATTTTTGAGTGGAAGTGGTGATTTGTTTTTTGAAAGAGTTTGTTCTGTGAGATGGAAAAAACTTCTTTAAAAAATATTGTTGCATTTCATCCCAAGCACAAATGGATCCTGGTCTCAAATTTTATAGCCATGTTTTAGCTTTATCTTTTAATGAAAAAGGAAAAAGCTTTAATCTGATGGTGTTCATGCTATAATTTCAATCATTATATGTGTTGCAAACCTCCTCAAATTCCCTTAAACGCAAGTATGGATTTTCCAAATCTAAGCCATGAAAAGAAGGTAAAAGTTGAATAATGCTTGACTTAAAATTAAAATGAGATGCATCAAGAGGAAAAACTATGCATGATGGTGCACTTGTTCTTGTGGGATTCATGTGGTTTCTAAGTATTCTAACACGGTTATTCTCATTATTCTCATTATGAAGTGATTGATTATCTTCTTTGGCCATATTTTCTGAAAATGATGAGGATACCATACAAAGTCTACCACTTAATGTACGTGACTACACTCTCATGCATGTGTAGTAATAGATTAAAAGAAAGAAGAAAATAAAAGAAAAAGAAACAAGAGAAAAGAAATGAAGTTATATACAAAACAAAAGTGAAAAGAGAAAATAAAATAAATACTATAATTTGTACAAGAATTTACCTCCCTAGCAACGACGCCAAAAACTTGACACAACTAAGAGATTGATGTCTTCTTCCAAGTGCAGGAGTGTCGAAGTAATAAATAACTCGGCAAGATCGGGGTCGAACCACAAGGAGGTTAATTGTACAAATTATAACTAACAATAATACAACAACAACAACAATAACAATAACAATAACAATAATAGTAATAGCAATAATAGTAGTAGTAGTAGTAGTAGTAGTAGTAGTAGTAGTAAAGAAAAAGAAGGAGAAGATGAAGAAGATGATGAGAACTTTGAGATGGAATATCAATGAAAGGATTAAACAATGATAATAACAAATGTTAAGGTTAGAGGTTCCACTAATGGTATGTCAAACAAGTATAGTATAAACTCTCATTATTGAATTGAAAACCTCACACAAAGGAGGTTTCAATCAGATTATAAATTGTTAACATGATTGCATTAGTTATCTTATTCGATTAATGCTAATAGTTGTAAATCTCATCAGGCATTCTTGATTATAAATTATTTTAACAACAAATCAAGTTCCTTTCATAGCTTGGGTGTCGGTTATACCATACAATATGGCCTATGAGAGTGTCAAGTATTTGTTGTACCAAGAGTTATACAACACAATTCTAGATTTACCATTTAACAAGCAAAGTATTAAAAGTGAACAAGATAACAAATGCAAAACATGTTAGTATCAAACATTAAGGTCCATGTTGAGTTTAGACTATACTTATTCTTACACCATTAGTATAACCTTTTCACCTTAACATAATAAACTTAACTAAACATAATGAAAGAAAGAAAAATAAATAAACAAAATAAGAACATAAATAAGATAAAAGTTAACTAAGTAAATGAAAGGTATAAACTTGATATTAATGAAAGCAAAGCATAAACATTATAAAAAATACAAAAAGAGAAAGCAAGAGCATGATCTTGATCTGGAAACCAAGATGCCTAAATGCATGGCAAATGCCTCCTTTTATAGGCCAAAATTGGGAACTATTGATTTGATGACTAATTGATGAATGAGCGACCAACTCTTGACTTAGTGACAATCCTTATCTTCTATTGTTTGCCCAAAATGTCATTGATAACATAAAAAATTGAGTCACTTGAACATAAAAGTTGTAGGAAATTGTCTCATCTTTCTTGTGTAAAAAATTAAGATCATTTCGACTTCTAGAACTCCAGATATGGGCCAAAAACTAAACATTGCTCAGGTTGGGAAACAGATTCGGACTTCTTTGTTGTTGCTCTAATTTGGACTTGAAAATGGCCTTGTTAGATCTTAGGCTCCATATGAAATTTGTAGGCCTATATCTTACCTTTTCATCCATATAAAGTAGATCTAAATCGGAGATCTACAGCTCCAAATATGACCCAATTACTGAACAGTGTTTCGGTTTGGATTGCACTAGCATCTCTTTTCTAAGTTTGGCCATTTCTTTGTCCTTTCAATTTTAGTTCTTAAATTTATTAATCAATCCTTTCATTTTTGTGATAGGCCTGCATTTAAAATGAACATTTACCATAAATTAAAGGTATCTTATATTATTAGATATATTATTATAAAACATGTTTTAGTTAAGGAGTTATTGATACTTCAAGTGAAAAATGATGATATAAAACCTTAATAAAAATGCACTTTTAAGTACTAATCAGCAGCGAATGCTAATTTGCTTCAGCCGACATAGTTTCGACAACGAATCACAATTTTTGTTGCACAACACACAATTCAGCAACGAATGCTAATTCGCTGCAGAAGACTCAGTTTCGACAGCGAATCATTGTTTCGCTGCACAACACACACAACTGACACAATTTCGGCAATGAATCATGATTTCGCTGCACAATACACAATTCAGCAACGAATGCTAATTCGCTGCTGAAACTAAGCTAATTCGCTGCAGAGGACTCAGTTTCAGCAGCGAATCACAATTTTGCTGCACAACACACATAGTCGACACAGTTTCAGCTGAGAATCACAATTTCACTACACAATACACAATTCGGCAGCGAATCACAAATTCGCTACAAACAACTCAGTTTCGGCAGCGAATGCTAATTTGCTACAACCAAAATAGCTTCGGCAATGAATCATAGTTTCACTGCACAACACATATAGCTAACACAGTTTTAGCAGTGAATCACAATTACAAATTCGCTGCAGTAGACACAGTTTCGGCAGCAAATCACAGTATCGCTGTACAACACACATTTTGGCATGAACACACACCACATATGCTATAACAACCCCAGCACACACACTATCACTAAGTTCCAGCAGAACTCACACATTGAAACCATCAATTTCAGCACATAATCCTTGTCCTGGTCATCCCTTCGAATGCCATTAGTTGAAGCTAATCAACATTTAAACATTTGACAATCTGATATTTGTTCTAACCCATTATGGTAACATTCATGTTAAAATATGTCATTATTTAACGTATGAAAAGGAAGGTGCAAGTCACCTACCTGCTCCACCTGTGGGTTGTTCTTATCTTGACAATGGTCCAATCCCGACCGCACCACCTAAGACATCAATGGTCACAAATCAATACATTTGTATTTTTGAATCACATTCATCCCCACACTTATTTCAAGAGTTCATATGTTCTCATTTAAGTGATCAACATTTCACAACTCATACCATGAAATTGTTACTAATATTTAAGTCATTTCTGCCTAGGAAGCTTATTGTAGAAATCGGCAGCAAGAACTGGTTCGCTGCAGGCTGCCCAATTCGGTAGCAAGAACTGTTTTGTTGCTGGTGCCACAGTTTCGGCAACAAATGCTAACTTGTAATAGACAACTCAACTTCGGCAGCGAATCACCATTTCACTACATCCAACTCAACTTCGGCAGTGATTTGCTGCAGATAACTCCACTATGGCAGCGAATCACAAATTCGCTGCAGAGCACGCCACTCGGTAGTGAATTGTTAATTCGCTGCAGATGACACAATTTTGACAACGAATCACAAATTCATTGCAAAACACACAATTCGGCAGTGAATTGTAATTCACTGCAGAAGACTTAGTTTCGGCAATGAATCACAATTTCACAGCACAATACACAATTCGGCAGCGAATGGTAATTCGTTGTAGAAGACTCAGTTTCAGCAGCGAATCACAGTTTCGCTGCACAACACACGCAACCAATACAGTTTCGACAACAAATCACGATTTTGCTGCACAATATACAATTCGGTAGCAAATGCTAATTCGTTGCAGAAAACTCAGTTTCGGCAGCGAATCACAAATTCGCTGTGGACAACTCAGTTTTGGCAATGAATGCTAATTTGCTACAGACGACATAGTTTTGGCAGCGAATCACAAATTCATTGTAGAACACACAATTCAGCAGCAAATGCTAATTCGCTGTAGAAGACTCAATTTCGGCAGCGAATCACAATTTGGGTTGCACAATACAGAATTTAGCAGCGAATGCTAATTCGTTGTAGAAGACTCAATTTCGGTAACGAATCACAAATTTGCTGCAGACAACTCAGTTTCGACAGCAAATGCTAATTCACTGTAGCAGACATAGTTTCGGCATCGAATCACAATTTCGGTGCACAACACACATTTTGGCATGAACACACACCACACACTGTCACTAAGTTCCAGCAGAACACACACATTGAAACCATCAATTTCAGCACATAATCCTTCAATAAAATTCCAGCAGAACACACACATTGAAAACCATCAATTACCACATATAATCTTTCAATAAATTCTAGCAAAACACACACATTGAAACCATCACTTTCATTTGTGTTTCCTTGTCCTCTTAGTTAATTTCAGTTTCCTTCATAGCTAGCTTAGGTCTTAGGTCAATTTTCTTAGGGTTTTTCTACTTCATTTCTATTTCTGGTCTTAAGGAGAAGAGGAAGGGAGTTTCATGACGCATACCTTTCGAATCTAACTAAGTTTGAGGAAGGTTTGATGCTATTCTTTCTCTTCTCCTGCTGGTTCTCCTTCTTTTTCTTCCTCTCACGTTTCCAACCCTCTTTTTCCTTAGGCAGCTGTCCAAATCTTCCCTCGAGGTCTCATCTTTCCCTCACATGTTCACAAAGCACTCTTTACTGGTTTGGTTTAGGTTTCTATTGGGAAAGAGGAAGGGAAGGTCGACATGCAACTGTTGGAGACAACTTTGGGAAGAAGATGGATCATCCTCTATCTCCTTGTATTTATACTCCCCATTAAATGAGGTGGGTTATTTTGGTGGTTGGTTTAGATGTGTTCTTATCCTTATTTTGGTCTATCTAAAACCAGTTTTACCCCTCCCTCCATCTCCTTAAGAAAATTTAAAAATAATTGCGTTGCTACCAATTCAGAAATCAGTAGTGAAAATGACATTACTACCGATTTAGGAAATCGGCAACGAAAACTACGACGCTGCCGATTCAGAAATTGACATCGATGGTGGATTCATCAATTCTCTCTTTCTATGTATATGTTTTCTTTTGGGCATTTACAACGGTCCAATCCCGACCACACCACCTAAGACATCAATGGTCACAAATCAGTACATGTGTATCTTTGGATCACATTCCTCACCACACTTATTTTATGAGTTTATATGTTCATATTCAAGTGTTCCACATTTTACATCATCATACCATGAAATTGTTACAAGCATGTAAGTCATTTCAGCTTACGAGGCCTGTTGTAGAAATTGGCAGCGAAAACTAGTTCACTGCAAGCTGCCAATTCAGTAGCGAAAACTAGTTCACTGTAAACAACTAAATTTCAGCAACGAATATTAATTCGTTGTAGCCGACACAGTTTCAGCAACGAATCACACTTTCACTGCAAAATACCCAATTCATTAGTAAATGTTAATTCTTTATAGATAACTTAGATTTGGGAGCGAATCACAAATTCACTGCAGAACACGTCATTCGGTAGCGAATGCCAATTCATTGTAGACGATACAGTTTCGGCACAACACACCATTAGATAGTGAATGCCAATTCATTGTAGACGACACAGTTTCGACAGTGAATCACAATTTCGTTGCAGAACAAATGATTCTGCAGTGAATGTTAATTCACTGCAGACAACTTAGTTTTGGTAGCAAATGCTAATTCGCTGTAGTCAACATATTTTCTACAGTGAATCATAATTTCGCTGCAGAACACATAATTCAGCAGTGAATGCTAATTCGCTGCACATAACTCAATTTTGGTAGTAAATGGTAATTCGTTGCAGCCGACATAGTTTCGACAACGAATCATAATTTTGCTACAGAACACCCAATTCAGTAGTGAATGTTAATTCACTGCAAATGACACATTTTCAATAATGAATCACAATTTCATTGCAGAACACATAATTCGGTAGAAAATGCTAATTTGTTGCAAACAACTTAGTTTTGACAGCCAATGTTAATTCGCTGCAGTCGACACAGTTTCAGCAGCGAATTACAATTTTGGCTGTAAAACTCCCAATTCGGCAGCGAATATTAGTTCACTGTGGACGATATATTTTCAACAGCGAATCGTAATTCCGTTGTAGAACACATAATTTGGCAGTGAATGTCAATTCGTTGTAGTAGACACAGTTTCGACAACAAATCACAAATTTGCTGCACAACACACATTTTGGCATGACACACCACACATGCTGTAACAATCCCAGCATATCAACTGTCACTAAGTTCCAACAGAACACACACATATTGAAACCATCAATTTCAGCATATACTCTTTCAATAATTTCCAGTAGGACACATATTGAAGCCATCAATTTCAACACAATCTTTCAATAAATTCCAATAGAACACACACATCCATGCTGGCCAACCCAATAGTTAAGGCCAACCCTCTACCATAATTTTTTATTTCCATTTTATTCATTTTTCTTTATTAGATATTCTAGGAATTGGTCTCATTTCATTTCTATTTCCTTATCCTCTTAGTTAATTTCAGTTTCTTTCACAGCTAGCTTAGGTCTTAGGTCAATTTTCTTAGGGTCTTCTTCTTCATTTCATTATATCATTATTTTGCTTGTTATATGACTAATCTAGATTTATGTTGTATAACACTTAGTACAACAAATGCTTGGCACTTTCATAGCTCATACTGTATGATATAACAAACACCTGAACTATGAAAGGAACTTGATTTGTTGTTAACATAAGTTATAATCATGAATGTCTGACCAGATTTACTAGTATTAGCATTAATCAAATAATATGACTAATGTAATCATGTTAACAATTTATAATCTGATTGGAACCTCCTTTGTGTGTGGTTTCCAATTGAATAATAAGAGTTTATACTATACTTGTTTGACATAACATTAGTGGATCCTCTAACCTTGACATTTGTTGTTATCATTGTTTAAATTATAACTGTTCTAAAGTTTAAATTTTAGCATTACATTTATTTACACTTTGTATTTTTAATACCTGAGGGTGTAATTTATTGTGTAATTTTACACCCACAAATATTAAAGTTTACATTCGGATTCTAGAAAAAAAATTAAAAAAAGATTTTTGATATTTTGGCCAAATCCTAATGGATGATCATAAATTGGTTATGATATCTTTTTTTGGGTTTTCAAAACATGAGAAATATGTAATTTGTTTTTAATGAAAACATGCTTGGAAAATTTTTAGGATTTGGCCTTATTCATAAAAATAATTTTTAAAAATAGAAATTGATTTAAAAGTTTTTTTGAGATTTTTTTGAAATATTTTAGAGAAAATCGGGTATTTTAATACCAGATTTGTATGTTACAGTATAAATATGCAACCCAATATTATACAAAATTAGTAGAAAAATATTTAAGAAAATCACAAATTTTTTAAAGGATTTTTGAATTTTTTTGGGAATTATTTTGTTTTGTTTTTTTAAAGGAAATGTATAATATAATATTATATTAATTAAATATTTTTAAAAATGTGGGCTAACCCAAACAAAAACCCAAAAAATGGTTGGGTCGAACTAGGCCCAAAAGGTTAGGTCAAACTCGGCCCAACATATTTTCTTTCTCTTTTTTTCGGTCGGGTCAGACTAGCTGATTGAGCTGGGCCTGAATTGACCCGGCCCAATTGTAAATGAATTATTTGTAGAACATGAATAATAAGTTCACGTTCTGCATGCAACTTTCCAGTTGCAGACAACGGTGGGAGGCAACCTTGCGGAGGAGAAGGAGCTGTTGTCATTGGCCTGACGTGAAGTTGGCAGAGGTTCTGGTGGAATAAATGGTGGCGATGTTGGTTGCTTGTGACGGAGCAAGAAAAAAGAAGAAGCAGAAGAAGGAAATATGCAGAGGAGAGATGGAGGACCTCGCGGTGGTGGCTTTCGATGGTCGGTAGGTGGTTTCCTGTGGTGGAGCTAGTGGTGGATAAGTTGTTGGTGGCTCAAATTAGTGGTTGGAATGGCAAAGAGAGAGGGAAAGAAAAACTGTAGAAACAGGGCCAAAAGGGCTGGTTTTTGGCCGACTTTGGACCCTTTTTTTTCCTCTCTTAGGCCATCAACTTCGCCTCTATTTATAGTTGGTGGAAGAGGGTAATCTTGTCTGCACAAGGAAAAAAATATCAACCCTTGATTCGGTCGGGAAGCATCCCAACCTTTGGCTCAAAGTGTGCCTCATGAGTTGTTCAATCTGTAGAAAAAGGCTGCCTGAGTTGGGCTCTTTAGATCGGCATCGACGCTATCTCATCGCCATTTAGACTGAACTGTTTAGTCGGTGTTGTAAAACAACTGCAGGGGATCATTTTCGTGCACTTTTTGTTAGATTTGATGGAGCAATAAAACATTAAATGCATCTGAAAAGTAGCCACCCAGGCAGCATTTTCGGGCAAAATCGGGCAAGACAATGAACAATGTTAAACGACGCGTCAGTTGGTTTTTTCTCAAAACGGTGCCATTTTGGATTGTATTATGGATTTTTCATGATTTTCAATTCAGTCCTCCATCTTTCAATTGATTTCAATTGAACCCCTGATTAACCCTAAATTCTCGATTTAATGCAATTAAATCCCTGATAAACTTTAATTAGAACCCCGAAGTTATGCGCCTTTTACAATATAGTCCTTGGTATCGAATTTTGTTAATTGAACCCCTAATTGACCATTAAAGTTTTAGTTTCTTCAATTTGGCCCTCGATTTTTACCAATGAAGCCCCTAAATTGTGGCGGATTTTATAGATTGGTCATTGGCTTTGAATTTCTTCAATTTAGCCCCTAATTGAGCTCAAAACTTCAATTTTTTTTAGCAATTTAGCCCCTCATTTCAATTAATTAACATGATAAAAATTAAATTTGGTCTCTTAAAATTCCAATCTTCTCAATTAAGCCCAAATTAGGCTTTCAAACTTAATTTTTCAACAATTAAGCCCTAAATAAAATTAATTTGACCCATTTTAAAGTATAATTAAGTCCTTGCAATTAATTAAATCCTTTAATTAGATCCAAATTAATTCTTAAACATAATTAAATTTTAATTTGGCCTATGATTAAATCAAATTGGCCTATTAAAAATTTAATTATGTCCATGAACTTAATTTTTATGCAAATTCATCCAATAATCATTTAATTTGACCTTGAGTTTGTATTTTTTTCATTTTTGGGCATGATGGGGTATAATTAGGCATTGAATTTCCTCCAAATTGCAGCTTGATTGCCCAGTTTGCTTTCTTCACATTGCTAGCTATTATTATTTTTTGAATTTTTTATTTTGAAAAAGAAATTGATTTTTGGGTAATAATCTAGAATTGGGTTATGATAAGGCCTACCTAGTTAGGGACGAGTGGTACTAGTGGAAGGCCTAGAAATCTAGAGGGGAGGACTCAGGGACGGGTATATCACATGACCTACAAGGATGTGAGAGCTATATATTATAGAATTAGATACAATACAAGTTTATGCTTTAATTGATCCTGGAGTTAATCATCCTTTGTATTTTATAGAATTGTAAATAACTTGCATATTTTATCTAGTAACTTAGGTGTAGGAGTGACTGTTAGTACACCACTAGGAGAGAATATACTTATTGATGATATTTATAGAGGGGTAAAACTATATATTGGAGGGTTAGAATTGAGGGTAGATCTTATGTCGTTGGAACTATATGATTTTGATGTGATTTTGGACATTGATTGACTGAGTAAACATAAGGCATAAGTGGATTGTTTCACCAAGACGGTCACAATCCAAGGAATAGGAGATAAAAGAGTATTGTTTAAAGGGGACAAAAAGTGATTCTAAGTTGTATAATCTTAGTCTTGGTAGCTAGAAAATTACTGAGGAAGGGTTGCTTTGCTTAGTTACCCCATGTAAGAGAGCTGGAAAAGAGTAGCATAAAATTGGCTAGTATTCCTGTTATGATGAAGTTTTAAGATGTATTCTTGGAAGAGTTGCCTGGATTACCTCCAATTAAAGAAATTGAAGTTTCCATATAAACTATTCCAAGAGTTTCTCCTATAGCCTAGTCCCGTATATAGGATGAAACTTATGGAATTGGTGAAACTAAAGGTCTAGCTTCAGGAATTGTTAGATAAAGGCTTCATCCAACCTAGTAACTCACCCTAGGGAGCTCCAGTATTGTTTGTAAAGAAAAATGATGGCACATTTCATTTGTGCATTGATTATCGTCAATTGAATAGAGTGACGGTGAAGAACAAGTGCCCACTCCTATGAATAGATGACTTGTTTGATCAGTTGAAGGATGTTAAGATGTTAAGGTGTTCTCTAAGATAGATTTGAGATCTGGATACCACCAATTGAGAATCAAGGAACAAGACATCCAAAAGACTACTTTCCAAACTCATTATGGGCATTAAGAGTTTTTGGTGATACCTTTCGAGTTAACTAATGCTCCAGCTATGTTTCTGGACTTGATGAATCGGGTGTTTCGGCCTTACCTGGACCAATATGTGGTTATATTTATTGAGGATATCTTGGTATATTCAAACTCTCACTTGGAGCATGAACAACATCTAAGGGTTGTGCTACAGACCTTAAAGGAGAATCAATTATATGCAAAGCTGGATAAGTGTGAATTTTGGCTTAGGGAAGTAGTATTTTTGGGCCATATAATATCTACAGGAGGGATATTTATGGATCCAAGAAAGGTTGAGGCCATGTTAAAATGGGAAAGGCCTATCAACATGATAGAAATCTGGAGTTTCTTGGGTCTTGCTTGGATATTACCAGAGGTCTATTGAGGGGTTCTTCACCATAGCATCACCTTTAACTAAGGTGACCCGCAAGGAAGTTAGGTTTGTTTGGTCGGAGGAGCGTGAAGTGAGCTTTCAAGAACTAAAGGAAAGGCTCACTTCTGCTCCTGTGTTAGCCCTTCCTTCAAAGATAAAAAGGTTTTGTGGTATACATTGATGCCTCAAAAAAGGGGTCTAGATGTGTATCAATGCAACACGGGTGTGTAATTGCTTATGCATCAAGACAGCTAAAGTCACATGATGTGAATTACCCGGTTCATGACCTACACTTGCAACAGTAGTGTTTGCCTTAAAAGTA
>NW_011501280.1:4909-48961 GCF_000495115.2 Populus euphratica | reverse complement strand
ACCTTTAACAAAAGAACATAAATAATGTAATAATCCAATATGCAACCCACAATCATATGTTTAAAGTGTGAGTATGTAAATTAAGGTTTAAGAATACATGTTAAATAAGTATATGAGCAGAATTAAGTGATAACAATACGAGAGTTTGTAAATCTGAATATTTCAAGAAGCATTATGATAGACCTTGTTACGAATGGTTAGTAAGGTGCGTCTCAAGAGTCATAAAAAGATCTCCTTTACTCTGCCATCATAGTAACAACAATTTTGCACATACTTTATGAAATAGAAAACACATTTTTTTTTAACTACCACCCTCCCCCCCAACTAAAATGAGACATTGTCCTCAATGTTCTAAGGTAGAAAGATAGAGTATAGAAGATATCACCTGAAATAACGAACACTGACAAATCTGAAACACACTGAAACAAATATAAGAAATAACAAAACATAATAACAAAACCAAAAGACACAAAGATTCACAAATGAAGGCTCAAATCTAATCTAAGCTTTTTAAGACTTTCCTTAGATGACCAATTTATGCGACTCATGTAAGGATCAATTACAAGAATGAAAGATTGTAATTGGTCAATCAATTATTCAGTAATAGCAGCAGAGATTATGATTTGTCGTGCAGAAGATGTTAGAAATTCTTGTTTCACAGCATGATCAAGAAAAGACAACAACTTATCATAATAACCATTAACATTTAACAAACCTATGGGTTTATGGTGAATGTGCAGTTGAGTCCAAGAGGAAATATGAAAGATCTCTTCCAATGTGCCTAGACCACCTGGTAAAGCAATGAAGGCATCAACATGGTTAAACATTGCATTCATTCGAGCTGACATTGTGGAGACCTGAAGTTCCTCTCCAATTGTTTTTCCAATGATGTCCCCTTGTGCTAAAGCTTCAGGGATAACCCCCAAAACTTGACTACCTCCTAAAAATACAGCTATTAACACACCTCCCATTAACCCAAGACTGCCTCCTCCATACACTAAATGAATCTTTCTCTCAGCTAGCACTTGACCAAGATGATTTGCTGATTCTAAAAACTCTTTTTCTTTCCCAGGACTAGATCCACCAAAAACACAAATATTTCTTATATGATGACTTGAGGAACTTGCTATTTTTACACACTTCTATAATTGATGAATATATGGGTTGAGTGAAAATGAAAGGAAGGAAGAGAGGATTTTATAGATGAGAAATTAAAAGGGCAATCATACCATCTATGTGTAAGCCAGCTGGAGTCTCGCACTCTTTCTCTCTCTCTATTTATTTATTTATTTATTTTTAAAAAAAGCATGTGTATGTATAGTTAGTTGTGATTGTGGCTCCATCTTCCCTTAGTTTTATGTCCAAGAATGGCTTAAACGCCCTCTATGGGTCGAGGATAGGCTTCCCATCCAGTTTTCTTAAAAACTGGCAAAAAGGGTCGTTTTTAGTCAGATTCCCAAGACTAAGTCGATCATGTTCTTTATAAAAATAAGGCCATAAATCATGAATTGCATGATGCACATCTCCACTAGGATGCATCTCAAGAGTCAATAGAAGATTATCTAAAGACTCCTTACTCAGGCCATCCTTAATGAATTGTATTTTATCTTCACGGTTTATAGATACCCTTCCTAAAGAACGACATTGTGCATTAAAAGTCCATCTAGCACATCGATGACAGACTTTCAGTCGTTTTGCGCAACGTTTCTTTGCAAAAGTGCTTTTACCTATTCCAGGCATGTGTGAAATGAAGGAGTTAGAGGACTCACCTGATAATCGGACCTTTATTTCAATCAACCAGCAAGTATCTTCAGGAATTCTATGATTCATTAACAACCTCAATCTTGCACATCTAGCACGGTAAATTTTTGTAATCACATTCTGAGGTAGAAAGGGAAAATACTTTTTCAATCTTTCAAGATTAGTGTCTATTATCAAAGGAGAATTGGAAGAGAGATTCAAAGAATTACATAAATATATACATAAATATCGGTTATTATGGGAAACTGAAAGAACCGACTTAAGTCACGGAGTACCGTTGTCCGCCATTTGACCGGGGTGAGAGAAACTAGCAAAAATCACTCAGAAAGAAACACAAAAAAAAAATATGAGAAAAAAAATAATCAACCTTTATCTACAAGATTATTCAAACGAGTTGATTCATTTTCACTAGGAAAATTATCAAAGTAAGCTTTCAAATGATATCGATTTTCCTCAAAAACATTGTCATTCATTGAATTCTCAATATCACAGGCCCCATAAGGATTGTTCCATCTTGATCTTAGCTCTTTAGGGAATGCATAGAGTTGAGAATTATAAAACAAAACATTTTGACAATTTTCACAAGTTTTGCAGAATGCATGGGTGTCCTTGAACATGGTGGGCCAATAAAATCCATTTTGAAAGATTTTTGTACCTGCCTTTTTTGACGAGAAATAACTTCCATATGCTTCAGAATGACAAAGTTTAATGACACTACTTACCTCATTTTCGGGAATGAATCTATGAAATATCTGATCAGGACAATATTTGAATAAGTTAGGGTCATCGCAATAAAAGTTCTTCACTTCGTTCAAAAACTTTTCTTTGTCTTGGGTACTCCAATCAGTTGGCAAATCTCCTAAAGCAAGAAAATTAATATTTTTATCATACCAAGGCATTGGACTAAGAGAAAGTAAGGATTTGTTAGAAAAGTAATCATTAATTGGTGTGATGTCAGATGTCCAATTTGGTGTCACTTTTAACAAAAGATCCGCATCAACATTTTCAGTGCATTTTTCATCCATGATTTCTTCCTCAGAATAAATCATTTGCAAATCTTCAGATTCATCCAACTTATTTTTACTTAAAGTAGATTCATGTTGATCATAAACTAATTCATCAATATGATTTACTTCTTGTAAATCATTATCATCTCTAGGTTGCTTGCAAATGTTGAAAATATTCATCTCCAATGCCATGTTTCCAAATGATAGCTTCATCAGTCCATTCCTACAATTAATCAATGCATTAGAAGTTGCAAAAAACAGACGTCCTAAAATAACAGGAAATGAATTACATACTTCAACAGGTTGTGTGTCCAAGACAATAAAATCCACAGGATAAATGAATTTATCGACTTGTACTAGCACATTTTCAATTATTCCTCTAGGCACTTTTACAGATCTATCGGCAAGTAAAAGAGATATAGAAGTTGGTTTTAACTCACCTAGATTAAGACTCTGAAAAACTGAATATGAAAGTAAATTCACACTAGCACCAATGATTGTGCATCAAAAGTGTCATTAAGTCTCTTATTTTACATATGTATTTATTGTTTTTATTTGGTTGTTTTTATAATAATTGATGTGTTTTTTTAGTAATGAAGTTTGTTTTAATGTTTCGATAGGTTTTTGGAGCTTAAATGAATTAATTCAAAAAATTCAACGTCGGAATTCAGAACAAAGAATTGAAGAGACATTTAGTTGAAGATTGAAGCAAATCTTGGTTCAAATAAGTGCTCCAAATTTGTCCCAAAAATCAATTCTATTCCAATTCTAGAAAAGAATATCATATGATTTATTTCAAGCCCAAACTTGCCTTATGTTGTGTGCAAACTTCAACCATCAAACACTCAAGGTTTCAATGTCAATCTTAGCCCAAATAATAAGTACATTTGTATACTTATTTGATGCTCAAATTCAGCCCAAAATCAGCCCTAAATCAACCCCAAATCAACCTTCAAATCAACCCAAACACAATCCATGATCTTACATGTCCACACAACAAATAACAATTGATTTATTTTGGGTAATCCATTGATCCAAGAAGGCAAGCACATGGATGGAAAGCTGGAGGGGATATTTTAACATTATTTTGGGTCAAAAAGAAGAAGGAGACACCTCATAAATGAGGAAGAAAAATGTGCACCAAAGTAGTTGTAAAGCTGTCTTGATTTGATTTTTCAGAACACCTTTCGGTATTTTGCCCATAACTTTTGACTCAGGTGTCCAAATGAGCTGTTCTTTAATGATCTGGAAATTTGACAGAATTGCCTATAAATATATCTCTAATAGACTTCTCCAAAAAAAGCTTCTAAGAGGGTCGAATTGCTGTCCAAAGTTAGAGTCAGATTTGTGTCCGAATTTTTTCTGAAATTGTATTGTGTTCTTCTTTATAGATTTCGGTTCTTTAGTTTGTGAAACTTATTATTTCAGTTGGATTCAAGTTCTTTCATGTTTATTGAAGTGTTCTTATATATAATCATGGTTGGCTAAACTCTTTCTTGGATCCAAATCAAGGATAATGGTGATTGAGGTGAGTTCTTTAGGATATGAATGAATCTTAATGTTTATCTTCTTATTTTCTTCATGAATGATTTATTATTGTAAAGAAATTTTAGAAATCATTTAGGTAATGTTATAATCTTGAATTTTTATGCACAAACTTTAGTTTTGGTATAGAGATTGCTTGATTCAATGTCTTACTTAATATGAAAGTACTTGTTCATTCTTAAGCAATAATCAATCTTCATCTTTCTAATCTTCATTGTAATATCTTCCGATCTAATATCACCATCGTTGATATTAGGTTGAGTTATCTTATATATGTTGAAGAAATCACCAATACATCACCATTAAAATTGATTTGGACCAAGACTTACTTTTTCTTGTCATTTAAAATCTATTTACATTTTTTTTTATCTTTAAAAACAAATCCATCAATTATTTTCAACCAAGTTATTGTTAATTTAATTTCTCTTGAGTTTTTTTTTACTTAGCTTAATTTCCAGATCTAGCTCTTTGTGGATATGACCTCGATCTTACCGAGTTAATTGCTACATCGCACACTCGTACACTTGCGAGTTAAAACAAGCCGATCATAAAAAGCAGTCAAGCAACCAAGATCAAGTAAGGCTCTTTCAATTTTTTGTTCTCCAATAAAGCAAAAAATTATAGGACAACCAGGGTCTTTATATTTCAAAGCATTATTGTTTTGAAGAATGACACTTACTTGTTCGGCTAGAAAGGCTTTCTTTTTCACATTCAGTTTCCTTTTCACAGTGCATAGATCTTTCAAAAATTTAGCATAGGAAGGAACTTGTTTAATAGCATCCAACAAAGGTATACTGATCCTTACCTGTTTGAAAGTTTCAAAGATTTCAGAGTTGTGATTGACTTTCCTTTGTTTGGTCATGACTTGAGGAAATGGAAGTGCTGGTGGGGAATCAGTCATTTCTTTGTAATTTTCAGATTCAACCCCTTCCTTACCCTCAGAGATTGACTCATCATCTTTCTCATAAGGTTCAAGAGTGGGTTTTTCAATAACCTTACCACTGCAAAGAGTAGTGACTGATTTGACTTGATCCATGTGTTGTGATTAGTACTTAAAAGTGCATTTTTATCATGGTTTTATATCATCATTTTGCACTTGAAGTATCAATAACTCCTTAACTAAAATATGTTTTATAATAATGTATCTAATAATATAAGATACCTATAATTTGTGGTAAATGTCTATTTTTAATGCAGACCTATCATATAAATAAAAGGATTGATTGATGACTTGAAGAACTTAAATTGTAAGGATAAAGAGATGGCCAAACTTAGAAAAGAGATGTCGGTGCAATCCAAACCGGAACACTGTTCGGTAATTGGGTCATATCTAGAGCTATATATCTCAGATTTAGGTCCAATTTATATGGATGGAAAGGTAAGACATAGGCCTACAACTTTCATATGGAGCCCAAGATCTAAAAAGGCCATTATCAAGTCCAAATTGTAGCAACAACAAAGAAGCCCGAATCTGTCTTCCAGCCCGAGCACTATTCGGTATTTTGGCCATATCTGGAGTTCTAGAAGTCCAAATGAGCTGAATGTTTTACACAAGAAAGCTGAGACAATTGTCTACAACTGTCATGTTTGCAACTGGCTCCAATTTTTATGTTATCAATGACGTTTTATGCCTACAACTTTCATGTTTGCACCTGGCTCCAGTTTTGACGTTATCAATGACGTTTTGGGCAGACAAGAGAAGATAAGGATTGTCACCAAGTCAAAAGTTGGTCACCCACTTATCAATTAGTCATCAAATCAATAGTTTCCAATTTTGGCCTATAAAAGGAGGCATTTGCCATGCATTTAGGCATCTTGGTTTTTAGATTAAGATCATGCTCTTCCTTTCTCTCTTTGTATTTTTTATGCTTTGTTTTCATTAATATTAAGTTTATGCCTTTCATTTCCTTTCCTTTACTTAGTTAACTTTTATGTTCTTATTTTGTTTATCTATTTTGCTTTCTTTCATTATGTCTAGCTAAGTTAGTTATGTCAAGGTGAAAAGGTTACACTAATGGTGTGAGAATAAGTATAATGTAAACTTAATATGGACTTTAATGTTTGATACTAACATGTTTTACATTTGTTATCTTAGTAAACTTAATATGGACTTTAATGTTTGATACTAACATGTTTTATATTTGTTATCTTGTTCACTCTTTAATACTTTGCTTGTTAAATGACTAATCTTGATTTATGTTGTATAACACTTGGTACAACAAATGCTTGGCACTTTCATAGCCCATAATGTATGGTATAACCGACACCTGAGCTATGAAAGGAATTTGATTTGTTGTTAACATAAGTTATAATCATGAATGCTTGACGAGATTTACAAGTACTAACATTAATCGAATAAGATGACTAATGTAATCATGTTAACAATCTATAATCTGATTGGAACCCCCTTTCTGTGTGGTTTCCAATTGAATAATAAGAGTTTATACTATACTTGTTTGACATACCATTAGTGGAACCTCTAACCTTGACATTCGTTATTATAATTGTTTAATCGTTACATTAATATTCCATCTCAAAGTTCTCATCATCATCTTCTTCTTCTCCTTCTTTTTCTTTATTATTATTATTATTATTATTATATTACTATTATTATTAGTATTACTACTACTACTACTACTACTACTACTACTACTACTAGTATTATTATTATTATTATTATTATTATTATTATTGTTATTGTTATTATTATTGTTGTTGTTATTGTTATTGTTATTGTTGTTATATTATTGTTATTTATAATTTGTACAATTAACCTACCTATGGTTCGACTCCGGTCTTGCTGGGTTATTTATTACTTCGACACTCCTGCACTTGGGAGAAGACATCAATCTTTTCGTCATGTCAACAAACAAAGCATTAAAGAGTGTACAAGATAAAATATGTTAGTATCAAACATTAAAATTGATGTTAAGTTTACACTATACTTATTCTTACACCATTAGTATAACCTTTTCACCTTAACATAATAAACTTAACTAGACATAATGAGAGAAAGAAAAATAAATAAACAAAATAAGAACATAAATAAGAGAAAAGCTAACTAAGTAATGGAAAGGAAATGAAAGGCATAAACAAGATATTAATAAAAATAAAACTTAAGCATTATAAAAATTCAAAGAGAGAAAGCAAAAGCATGATCTTGATATGGAAATCAAGATGCCTAAATGCATGGCAAATGCCTTCTTTTATAGGCTAAAATTAAGAACTATTGATTTGATGACTGGGTGGCCAACTCTTGACTTGGTGGCAATCTTTATCTTCTCTTGTTTGCCTAACGTCAGAATTGGAACCACTTGAAAATATGAAAGTTGTAGGAAATTTCTCAGCTTTTGAGAAAAAAACAATGGAGGTCATTTGGACTTTTAGAACTCCAAATATAGACCAAACATTGAACAGTGCTCAGGCTGGAGGACATATTCAAACTTCTTTGTTGTTACTATAATTTGGACTTGAAAATGACTTTTTTAAATCTTGGGCTCATATGAAAGTTGTAGGCCTGTGTCTTACCTTTCTATCCATGTAAAGTAGACCTAAATCTGACATCTATAACTCCCGATATGACCCAATTACCAAATAGTGTTCTGATTTGGACTACTCCAACATCTCTTTTCTAAGTTTGGTCATCTCTTTGTTCTTTCAATTTTAGTTCTTAAACTCATCAATCAATCCTTTTATTTATATGATAGGCCTGCATTTAAAATGAACATTTATCATAAATTAAAGGTGTCTTATATTATTAGATATGTTATTATAAAACATGCTTTAGTTAAGGAGTTATTGATACTTCAAGTGCAAAATGATGATATAAAATCTTGATAAAAATGCATTTTAAGTACTAATCAATTTACCTTTTATAAAGGAGATACAACATCAAATTGACTAGATGTTCTATTCTAGCCTACCAAACAAAGCAGCTTATAAATTAGCTATAAAGAAGTCGAAGAGTTGCAGACATATATGGTGGAGTTGCTAGAGAAAGGGTATATCCATAAAAGTATGAGTCCTTGTATAATGTCAAGTCTTTTAGTCCCAAAAAAGAATTATTCATGGTGTATGTATATAAATAGCTGGACCATCAATCGAAACACAGTAAAATATAAGTACCTCATACCTTGTCTAGATGACATATTAGACTAGCTAGTAGAGTTTAAGATATTCTCCAATATTTATCTCAAGAGGAGGTATCATCAGATCATAATCAATCTAGGGGATGAGTAGAAGACAACCTTCAAAACTTACCATGGGTTATGTGAGCGGATGATCATACCATTTATATTGTTTAATGCTACTGGCACATTCATATGGTTCATGCATCAGATATTGAGCTCATTCATGGGTAGATTTGTCCTGATTTATTTTAATGACATTATAATTCATAGTCTCACTCTAAAATCTCATTTGGTACGCCTACAAGTTGTTTTTAATACTTTAAGGAAGGAAGAATTGTATGTGAACCAAAAAAAGTGTAAGTTCTTCACCGATACTTGGGTTTTATTATGTCTGTTAATAGTTTATTAGTATTTAAAAGTGCACTTGAAGTATCAATAACTCCATAACTAAAGCATGTTTTATAATAACATATTTAATAATATAAAATACATTTAATTTGTGGTAAATATTTATCTTAAATGTAGACCTATCACATAAATAAAATGATTGATTGATGAGTTTAAAAATTGAAATTGAAAGGACAAAGAGATAGATAAACTTAGAAAAGAGATGCTGGTGCAGTTCAAACCGGAACACTGTTCAGTAATTGGGTCATATTTGGAGCTGTAGATCTCGGATTTAGATCCATTTTATATGGATCGAAAGGTAAGACATAGGCCTACAACTTTCATAGGAGCCCAAATTTAAAAAAGGTCATTTTCAAGTCCAAATTATTGCAACAATGAAGAAGTCTGAATCTGTCCTACAGCCCGAACATTATTCAGTGTTTGACCCATATATGGAGTTCTAGAAGTCCAAATGATCTCTCATTTTTTTTTCTTGGAAAGCTGAGACAATTTCCTACAACTTTCATGTTTTCATGTGGTTCTAATTCTGACATTATCAATAATGTTTTGGGAAGACAAGAGAAGCTAATGATTGTCACCAAGTCAAAAGTTGGTCACCCACTCATCAAGTAGTCATCAAATCAATAGTTCCTAATTTTAGCCTATAAAAGGAGGCATTTACCATGCATTTAGACATCTTGGTTTCCAAATAAAGATCATGCTTTTGCTTTCTCTCTTTGTATTTTGTAATGCTTAAGTTTTATTCTCATTAATATCTTACTTATACCTTTCAATTCTTTTCCTTTACTTAGTTAACTTTTATCTTATTTATATTCTTATTTTGTTTATTTATTTTTTTATTATGTTTAGTTAAGTTTATTATGTCAAGGTGAAAATGTTACACTAATGGTGTAAGAATAAGTATAGTGTAAACTTAACATGGACTTTAATGTTTGATACTAACATGTTTTGTATTTGTTATCTTGTTCACTCTTTAATACTTTACTTGTTAAATGACTAATCTAGATTTATGTTGTATAACACTTAGTACAACAAATGCTTGGCATTTTCATAGCCCATACTGTATGGTATAACCAACACCTCAGCTATGAAAGGAACCTGATTTGTTGTTAACATAAGTTATAATCATGAATGCCTGATAACATTTACAAGTATTAGCATTATTTGAATAAAATAACTAATGTAATCATGTTAAAAATTTATAATCTGATTGGAACCTCCTTTGTGTGTAGTTTCCAATTGAGTAATAAGAGTTTATACTATACTTGTTTGACATACTATTAGTGGATCCTCTAATGTTGATATTTGTTGTTATCATTGTTTAATCCTTATGTTAATCTTCCATCTTAAAGTTCTCATCAACTTCTTCTTCTTCCTTTTCTTTATTATTATTATTACTACTACTACTACTACTACTATTATTGTGTTATTGTTAACTATAATTTATATAATTAACCTACCTATGGTTCGACCCCGGTTTTGTCGGGTTATTTATTACTTTGATACTCCTGCATTTGGGAGAAGACATCAATATTTTGGTCGTGTCAAGTTTTTGGCGTCATTCTTGAGGAGGTAAGTTCTTGTACAAATTATAGTATTTATTTTATTTTCTCTTTTCACATTTCTTGTATATAACTCTGTTTCTTTTCTCTTGTTTCTTTTTCTTTTATTTTCTTCTTCCTTTTATTCTATTCGTACACGTGCATGAGAGTGTGCACGTATATTAAATAGTAGACTTTGTAGGATATCCTCATCATTTTCAGAAAATATGACTAAAGAAGATAATTAATCATTTTATAATGAGAATAACCATGTTAGAACACTTAGAGACCATATGAATCCCACAAGAACAAGTGCACTATCATGCATAGTTTTCCCTCCTTTACATCTCATTTTAATTTTAAGCCAGATATTATTCAACTTTTACCTTCTTTTCATGGTTTAGATTTAAAAAATCCATACTTGCATTTAAAGGAATTTGAGAAGGTCTGCAACATGTATAATGACTCAAATTGTAGCATGAACACCATTAGATTAAAGCTTTTTCCTTTTTTATTAAAAGATAAAGCTAAAACATGGCTATAAAATTTGAGACCTAGATACATTCGTACTTGGGATGAAATGTAATAATAGTTTTTAAAGAAGTTTTTTCCATCTCACAGAACAATCTCTTTCAAAAGACAAATCACCACTTTCACTCAAAAATAAGGAGAAACATTTTATCAATGTTGGGATAGGTATTAAGACTTGTTTAATACTTGCCCTCATCATGGTTTTGAAACATAGAGATTAGTTTCATATTTTTATGAAGGGTTAACACCAAGAGATAGGCAAATGGTTGAATTGATGTGCAATGGAACTTTTGAAGATAAAGACCCTAATGAAGCAATGGAGTACTTAGACTTGTTAGCTGAAAATGCTCAAAATTAGGACACCGCTGGTACTTATAAGGTACTGACACGAAGAAAAGATTAATGTTTTCTCTCAAATGTAGGAGTGTCAAAGTAATAAATAACCCAGCAAGACCAGGGTCGAACTACAGGGAGGTTAATTGTATAAATTATAGATAACAATAATACAATAATAGTAGCAATAATAACAACAACAATAATAACAATAATAATAATAGTAGTAGTAGTAATAATAAAGATAAATAAAAAAAAGGAGAAGAAGAAGAAAAAGATGAGAACTTTGAGATGAAATATTAATGTAACGATTAAAAAATAATAATAACAAATGTCAAGGTTCCAATTAGAGGTTCCACTAATGGTATATCAAACAAGTATAGTATAAACTCTTATTATTCAATTGAAACCACACACAAAGGAGGTTCCAATCAGATTATAGATTGTTAACATGATTATATTAGTTATCTTATTCGATTAATGCTAATACTTGTAAATCTCGTCAAGTATTCATGATTATAAGTTATGTTAACAACAAATCAAGTTCCTTTCATAGCTCAGGTGTCGGTTATACCATCCAGTATGAACTATGAAAGTGCCAAGCTTTTATTGTACCAAGTTTTATACAACATAAATCAAGATTAGCCATTTAACAAGCAAAGTATTAAAGAGTGAACAAGATAACAAATACAAAACATGTTAGTATCAAACATTAAAGTCCATATTAAGTTTATACTATACTTATTTTTATACCATTAGTGTAACCTTTTCACCTTGACATAATAAACTTAGCTAGACATAATGAAAATAAGAACATAAATAAGGTAAATGTTAAGTAAGTAAATGAAAGGAAATGAAAGGCATAAACTTGATATTAATGAAAGCAAAGCATAAACATTACAAAAAATATAAAGGGAGAAAGCAAGAGCATGATCTTGATTTGAAAACTAAGATGTCTATATGCATGACAAATGTCTTCTTTTATAGGCAAAAATGAGAACTATTGATTTGATGACTAATTGATGAGTGGGTGACCAACTCTTGACTTGGTGACAATCCTTATCTTCTCTTGTCTGCCCAAAACATCATTATAACATCAAAATTGGAGCCACCTAAAACATGAAAGTTGTAGGGGATTGTCTCAACTTTCTTTTGTAAAAAATTCAGGTCATTTGGACTTTTAGAACTCTAGATATGGACCAAACACTAAACAGTGCTCGGGCTGGAAGACAGATTCGAACTTCTTTGTTATTGCTATAATTTGGACTGAAAATGACCTTTTTAGATCTTGGGCTCCATATAAAAGTTGTAGGCCTATGTCTTATCTTTACATCCATATAAAGTAGACCTAAATCTGAGATCTACAGCTCCAGATATGACCTAATTACTTAATAGTGTTCCGGTTTGGATTGCACCAGCATCTCTTTTCTAAGTTTGGTCATCTCTTTGTCCTTTCAATTTCAGTTCTTAAATTCATCAATCAATCCTTTCATTTATGTGATAAATCTGTATTTAAAATGAACATTTACCACAAATTAAAGGTATCTTATATTATTAAATATATTATTATAAAACATGCTTTAGTTAAAGAGTTATTGATACTTCAAGTGCAAAATGATGACATAAAACCTTGATAAAAAATGCACTTTTAAGTACTAATCAGGTACCGAGTAAAACTCAACCCCATATATCTAGTGGAGGTATGTACAACCTTAGGGAAGATCATGACCTCCAAGCCAAGTTTGCATATTTAGCTAGAAAAGTTGAGATACTAGAATTAAAAAAGAGTAGTCAATTAAAATCTGTTCAAGACATTATGTGTCAAATCTATGAAACCAATAAACATTCAACCAATGACTGTCCAATTTTGACTTTTTTTAAGGAATATCTCCTTGAACAAGCCCATGCTTTAAACAGTTTTTAAAGGCTCAATCATAACCCATACTCACAAACATACAATCCTGGTTGGAGAAATCACCCAAATTTCAGTTGGAAAAGTGATAATAACAATAATGTATAAACTTTATAACCACCGTTTCAAACACACTATAATTTTCTTATGGATATGTACCTTCTTATACTTCACCTTTTAGAAGAAATCTTGAGGAAACATTGCATACATTCATTAAAAAGCAAAAGATAATCAATACTTAACTTGCTCAAAGTATGATAGATTTCAAAGATACTTTTGCAAAATTGCTCTCAGCTTCCAAGAGAAAGGTAAGTTTCCATCTTAACCACAACAAAATCCCAAGGGGCAATACAATGCCAATGTAAGTAGTTCTGAAAGCCAACACATGGATTAAGTTAAATCAGTCACTACTATTTGTAGTGGTAAGATTATTGAAAAACCTACTCTTGAACCTTGTGAGAAAGATGGTGAGTCAATCTCTGAGGGTAAGGAAATGGTTGAATCTGAATATTGTAAAGAAAAAACAAAATTTATACTATACTTGTTTGATATAACATTAGTGGATCCTCTAACCTTGATATTTGTTGTTATCATTGTTTAATCTTTACGTTAATCTTTCATATCAAAGTTCTCATCAACTTCTTCCTCTTATTCTTTATTATTACTAATATTACTGCTACTACTATTGTTGTTGTGTTATTGTTAACAATAATTTATATAATTAACCTCCCTGTGGTTCAACCCCGGTCTTACTAGGTTATTTATACTTCGACACTCCTGGACTTGGGAGAAGACATCAATCTTTTGGTCAGGTCAATGGTGTTCATGCTAATCAAAGTAAGATTTCTGTAATTGTTAAGTGGCCGCCACCGAAAAGAATCCATAATAGTTATAGTTTTTATGGTCTTGCATCTTTTTATAAAAATAAAATAATCAAGAATTTTAGTTCTCTTATCGCATCCATTACAAAGTGCTTAAATGGGTGTCCTTTTCAATGGTCAGACGAGGCTGAAACCAGTTTTCAATTAATGAAGTAGATGAAGATGAAAGCTTCAGTATTAGCATTACCAGAATTTGAGAATTTATTTGAAGTAAATTATAATGATTCTAGGGTAGGCATTGGAGGCATTCTTAGCTAAGATAGGCGTCCAATTGCCTTCTTTAGTAAAAAACTATCTAACTCAAAGAATAACTATTCCACATATGATCTAGCATTGAAGGCACTACCTCGTGCAAAAGAAATTTACTTTAATTACAGGTTATAAAGCTCTAAAGTATATAAATGGGAAGCATAAGTTGAGTCATCAGCATGCAAAATGGATGCTCTTAGTTGGTGTGTAACCTTGCTCAATACTATACAGTTCTATATGCTGGGTTTGATACTTTCTATGAGTTGTATTTGGATGATCCCTCGTTTGGTTAAATTTATGTTGAGTCTTCAAAGGGAGATAAACAAGATAACTTTTTATTTTTAAATGGTTATATTTTTTATGGTCTGTAGCTTTATTTTCCTGTTTTTTCTTTGCAAGAGCATATCATTCATGAATTATATTATGAGAGACATTTTGGACAACATAGGACATTGGCTCTAATGTCCATAGACTATCATTCATGAATTATATTATATTATATTATATTATGAGAGACATTTTGGACAACATAAGACATTGGCTCTAATGTCCATAGACTATCACTAACCTAAGTTTTCAGGTCAAGTTTCTAGTTTTTATCAAAAGTTATGTCATTTGTTTAAGGTTCAAGGAAGCCTTATCAAATGATGGGTTATAAACCCCTTTACCCTGCACGCAATAAGCATGGATTCTATTTTTATTATTATTAAAAGGTTCTTAAAAATGACCAATTTTATAGTCTATCAAAAGATTATAGATACATCTCGGGTAGCCTATCTTTACTTTATAGTATTGAGTAATTTCTAAAAAATTTTGCGTGAAGAATTATAACTCAACTAAACTTTAGCAATGATTATCACCCTTAAGTAGATAGGCAAATATAGGTGGAAAGTTACAACTTGGGCAATTTACTGTGAAATCTAGTTGAAGATAAACCAAAATAGTGGGATATGATATTTTTACTAGATAAAAAAATTTCTTCTAGTAGGTCTCTAAATCAGATAATCCCCTTTAAGATTGCCTATAGGCATAATCATTTTAAAGTATTAAAGTTAATTTATGTTCCTTCCATTAGATGATTGAGCATCTAAGCTATAAATATGACATTCATAAATAGGTCAAATACATGATCAACAACAACAATATCAACTATAAAGCCCTGGTTGATACTTATCATAGTAGAGTGGTGTTTAAGGTTAGTGGTTTGGTATGAGCAATCCTTACACTTAACATGTTTTTAGTGGGTGAATATAACAAGTTAAAGGAAAAGAAGACAGGTCACTGTAAGGTGTTATAGAAGATAAATGATAATGCTTACAAGATTTGTCTTCGTATGAAGACTTTTGATATCTTCAATACCCAACACTTTACTTCTTATTTAAAGAAGGAACAAAACTCGAGGATGAGTTTTTTCCAACTCGAGAAGAATGATGCAATCAGGCTAACAATAATTGATGATTCTAAACAATTAGGTATGAGTTTAATTATGTAGATAACCTAGCATATGTATTTATGGACCAATGAGATAAGTTTAGGCTCAAAAGGAAGTTTAGTCATGTAATAACAAAATAATAGCTCAAAAGCATCATAAATTTTTATCCAACCATTAGATTGTGTTCAAATTTTTATTATGTCACTACGCGAACCGTTGAATTTTTAAATATAAAAAATCTAGCTAAGGCTCTGTTTTTAGTAGTTTTTGTGTTTTTCCTTTTATTTTTTGGATTCCTTATTTATTTTAGATTTTATGTTTCTTTTGTTTGTATTTTTTTTTATTTTCTTATTCAAAAAGAGTTTCTTGTTTATTAAAGGTTTGTAAACCTCTTAGGAGACAAACTTTAATATTATTATTTTAAAAAGAATAAATTTGTCAATATAAGGTTCAGATCTACAACCATGTTCGATCATAAAAAATTATTGTTGTCTTTTGCTTCCACTTACATATGTGTACTAGGGAAGATATTGTCCTTTCTGTACATAATTGGTTCTTTTATCCAAACTCTAAAGAACAATTAGGGTTTTTAGTGATTAAAATACTAGATGACGACTCCAAACATTTTTAATTGATAAAGGAAAAAAATTTATTATTTGCAACTGCACCAAAATCCTGATCTAAAAGGATAGTCATGACATCACAAACATGTGACAATGCTAATGTCAAAATATAAAAAAATCTAAAATAAATTATTTTAATGTATTTTTCAAAGAAAAAGCTATTATAAATATTACTCTACACCATAATTCTAATACTTGGTATGTATATTTTTCCATCGTAATAATGGATATGTGCTTTTGACTTTCAATATGAATAATTTCCTAAATAAATATAAAAGGCACATTTTAGATTGCATTCTATTTTAATGACTTAAAAGCTTGTTTGCAAACTTTTTGATCATTCAGGTCTTTATTAATTAATTATCATTGTCCCCTTCCTCCAAAGTGCTTTGATTATTTTTTTAATTATAAGATCTTTTATTAGTCATTGTTTCTATTCTTTGTTATTATTTATCTACAACCTTTCTATAACTTCTATAAACTATGCATAACTCAAAATGCTAGATATATTTATACATCATGGAAGTTCATCATATGTCAAAAAAAAAAAATATGACTCTAATATATAACTTATTTTTATAATTTTTTTGGCTGGTTGTGTGGATTGTGGAATTTTGACCATGTTTATTTGATGGAATTAAGGTATAAAGGGGAAAGAAAATGTTGATAATGAGTTATGGTAAAATTATAATGTATTTTTATTAGTCATTGTTATTATTTATGTGGAACCTTTTTATAACTTCTATAAACCATGCAAATACAAAATTTCATATATATATATATATATGTATGTACATCAAAGAAGTTCATCATACATCAAAAAAAAAAAAATTAACGCTATGATGTATAACTGTTCTTGCAACATCATTGGTTTGCTGTGTCTTGTGGGATTTTAACATGTTTATTCTATGAAATTACGGTGAAAAAAGGGAAGGATATGTTGGGGTTGGCGAGGAGGAGGTTGCTGGATTTTTAGTTTGATAAAGAATGGTTGATTGTGGCTGAAAATGGTTGTTAAAAATTGAAATTTATTGTATTTCTGTCAATGCCAAAACATTGAGCAACGACTCTTTTATTATAAAAAGAAAGCTGCAGATCTTAGTGGTATTTTTCTTTTATTTTTAAACTTCAAAGATTTTTTAGTTATTATTTAAAATATAATGGCAGTCTTGCAAATAAATAGGATTTTATTATTGATTTATTTTTTTGTGTCAACCCGTGAGAATATAAGGTGTTATCAATCTTCAAAACTCAAAACATCAATTGTAATTTAAAAAAATAATTATAAAATAAAATAAAAACCAAACAACATGATTGTTAGGATTGTTTGAGGAATTTTCTAATCCGACCAAAGAAAACAAAACGTTGATCGGAAAGAGCTGGTTATGAATAGAGGACGAGTGGCCCATATACGTTTGGATTTACATGAGAATTGGGAGCATGGACGGGCCATGGAGAACACACCTACTGTATTGATGGCAAAGAAGTCTCAAAACTTATCTAAAAGAGGGAACTTCAGATATTTCTAATCGGAAATAACGAGCAAACAGGGAGCAATGGCTGCTCCTCTCACTCTCCACCACCATGCTAAACCTCCCTTATCTGTAGAAAATCCCCTCCTCACAAGAAACCCCGCCTCCACCTCTACTATTGGTATGATCACAAGCAGCATTGATGACCCAAACCAACCACATCCTTGTATTGTTTCGATAGAAAAATGCTCCAACATGTCCCAGCTCAAGCAAATCCATGCTCAAATGCTCAGGACAGGCCTCTTCTTCGACCCCTTCACCGCCAGCAAAATTGTGGCCTTTTGCTCTCTTCAAGACTCAGGAAGTCTCCAGTATGCTCGTCTTGTCTTCTCTCAAATCCCAAATCCCACTTCCTATACTTGCAACTCTATAATTCGAGGCTGCACCGATAAGAACTTGCATCAAGAGGCACTTCTTTTCTATCAAGAAATTTTGGTTCAAGGCTTGATACCGGATAGATACACCTTTCCCTCATTGTTCAAGTGTTGCAGGAATTCATCCGAGGGGAAACAGATACATTCTCACTCTACGAAGCTTGGTTTTGCTTCAGATACATATGCCCAAAACACCTTGATGAATATGTATTCGAATTGCGGTTGTTTGGTGTCAGCTAGAAAGGTGTTTGATAAAATGGAGGATAAGACTGTAGTTTCTTGGGCAACCATGATCGGGGTCCATGCACAGTGGGATCAACCCAATGAAGCTGTGAGGCTTTTCGATAGAATGATAAAGAGTGAAAATGTGAAGCCTAATGAGGTTACCTTGGTTAATGTCTTGACTGCATGCGCAAGGGCGAGAGATTTGGCAATGGTGAAAAGGATTCATAAGTACATTGATGAGCATGGTTTTGGGCGCCACGTGGTTCTCAACACGGTTCTTATGGACGTTTACTGCAAGTGTGGATGTGTTCATCTAGCAAGGGATTTATTTGACAACGCCCAGGAAAAAAACTTGTTTTCTTGGAATATCATGATAAACGGGCATGTTGAGGATAGTAATTATGAGGAGGCTTTGCTGCTGTTTCGTGAGATGCAAACTAAGGGCATAAAGGGTGATAAGGTGACCATGGCGAGCCTGCTGCTCGCTTGCACTCATCTGGCTGCTCTAGAGCTGGGAAAGTGGTTGCATGCCTACATTAAGAAGCAGAGGATTGACGTTGATGTTGCTTTAGGAACAGCTCTTGTGGACATGTATGCCAAGTGTGGAAGCATAGAAACTGCGATACAAGTGTTTCATGAGATGCCTGAGAAAGATGTAATGACTTGGACAGCTTTGATTCTAGGTCTTGCAATGTGCGGGCAAGCGGAGAGCGCTTTACAATATTTTGATGAGATGCATATCCAGGGAGTCAAGCCGGATGCAATCACATTTCTCGGGGTTTTGGCTGCGTGTAGCCATGCTGGGTTTGTTGATGAAGGCATTTCACATTTTAACTCTATTGATACCTATGGCATTCAGCCTACCATCGAACACTATGGTGGCTTAGTTGATATACTAGGCCGAGCTGGTCGTATAGCTGAAGCAGAGGAGTTGATACAGAGCATGCCAATGGCACCTGATCAATTTGTTTTGGGGGGTCTTCTTGGTGCATGCAGAATCCATGGAAACCTTGAGGCTGCAGAAAGAGCAGCTAAACAACTCTTGGAGATTGACCCATATCATTCGGGAACGTATGTACTTCTGTCAAATATTTATAAATCTTCGAAGAAATGGGAGGAAGCAGAGAGAACCAGGGAATTGATGGCAGAAAGAGGTATGAAAAAGCCTCCAGGTTGCAGCCAAATCGAGGTTCATGGAGTCGTCCATGAATTCATGAAGGGGGATTCATCACACTGCCAATCCTCGGAGATTAACAAAATGTTGGCGGACATGATTTGCAAACTAAAGAATGCTGGTTATGTTCCTGACAAATCAGAGGTGTTATTTGACATGGCTGAAGAGGAAAAGGAGACCGAGCTTAGCCTCCATAGCGAGAAGTTGGCAATTGCCTTTGGCCTCTTAAGTACAAGCGTCGGGACACCAATTCGAGTTGTGAAAAACCTACGTATATGCAGTGATTGCCACAGTGCAACTAAGCTTATCTCCAAACTATACAATAGGGAAATAATAGTGAGGGACAGGAACCGGTTTCACCATTTTAAGGACGGAACCTGTTCGTGCAGGGGTTTCTGGTGATGTCATGGTAAGCATCAAGCATTCTATAGAGTTCTAATAATTTTCACTATGGAGCACCGTGTCCACACAAATGAATAGTTCTTTCATTACTAGATCCAATCTCCTTGAAGATTTCAAAGTGCAGTTCAGGCCCCAAAAACACAAAATGATGCTTTGGGGGCTAAAATGCAGAGAACCCAATTAGGGCACTTGTCTTAAGCTCCAAATAAAATCGCGCATGCATGGTTACAAAAGATGCATATGCTGCAGCAGAAGGCAAGTTGAGCTTATTTAGAGTAGATTGAAGCACTAATCCTCGTGCACTCTTCCATACAAACACTGGACACAGTTCTGGATAGAAATTATTCACAGACAAAGATAAGAAATGTTAGGAACTAGTTTAACTGATGCCGGGATTTTCATTACCCATGGTAAGCAACAAAGATTGACAGGCCAATGGTTTCCACGCATATCAATGGGTGTTCTGAATTTATCAGAGATGAGGAATCAAACTAAAAAAGCTTGTATGCCTAACCAAGGTTAATAAAGAAACACAAAATAAAGTTCAACCTGTACAGGTTTGTATCACACCTAAAACCCCATCATAAAACCCTGGCAGTCTTTTGTAATGCATGCCAACAACAAAGCAATTCAATCAGATTAAATAATTAGAGGAAACCATTGGAAATACACAAAATGAAGAGAAAATTTAAACATAGAAAAAAGAGCCACTGATCAGGCGCTTGTGTATTTCTTATTGTCTGAACTACCGGATATTTTCTTGATCGCACTACCGATGCTCAAACAAGTAATGTGACAAAGAAACTCTTTTTTCTAGAGTCAAAAAACGAGAAGAGTAAGTTCATCATCAATTATGATATGCCAAAAATCAGCAGCTCATAAGAGTCCAGACCAGCAGTTGATTCCTAAATTGCTCTACACTCAATCTGGCAATATTTCACGTGTATCTGGTGATTTGTTCAATAAAAGGCATGTGAAAGGTTCTAAGTCTAAATGTGAGCCAGGAAAAAGATTAATGTCACCCTAAAAGTGAAAAATAAATAAAGAAATGTCTAATGTTATCATTCTTGAGCCATAACCCAATTCTAAGTGGAGTTGAAGAGCAGTAAATTTATACTAAGGACTACAAGCTCAACCTTGGGATTAAAAAACACCTCTACATGAAATGAATGATGCCTAAACACCAAAAAATGATCAATAAAGTAACCAATCAATTCCAACGTAGATAAGACAGAGATTAGAGAGCACAGATAACTTAAAAGGGCAATATCTTTTTAATATCTCATATAACTAACAGAATTGCTACTAATAAAAATAAAACCTCCATAAATCGCAATAATTTTATTCAAATCATCTTCAGTGCTTAATAGACTAGTAACATATGAAAATAAGATCAATCGCACAGAAGCAAGTTTACCAGTTTTAGTCCCTCTCTAAGTCTCTCCATCACCATCGGTCTTCTTGATCAGTTGACTCTCTTCATCACCATCATTTTCATCACCTGTCTGATTAGAAACAGTCTCACGCTGCAATGGAGCACTGCCAGCTCCAGTAACTGACTGCTGATAAAGAACACCTCCAGCAAGCGTGAATATAAGACAAAATAAACCAACCGGGCTAGCATGTTTATCCCAAATAAACACATTGATGACAACAGTAAGAAACTTATTGACAACTCCGGTGACAGTAAACGCGGTGGCCGATATTGCCTTCCTTGCAGCAAATCCGAAGAAACTAATAAGAAAACCAAAAATGCACGACAAAGACACAGCAAAAAATGCATCAAATTCAAACCAGTTCCCAGCTTTTGATCCCCAGGAAGCAAACACCTCACTATACTCCCCCGTAAGAACCCAGAAGAGCGGCGCCATCATCAATGACAACAAATTATTGTAGAACACAAGACCCCAGGTGTTGAGTCCAATATTGGAGACAATGTGTTTGATATAAACCATCTCAGAAGTAATAGTGATTAAATATGCAAGTGCCCAAGAGTAAGCAGTCAAAGTAAAAGCAGAATCAGTGGCCACATAGCCAACAGCACCACCCAATATAACAAACAAGGAGACAAAGGTGAGCTTGGATGGGATGGGTTGTTTTCTAAACAGAGTGTCAGCTATAGCCACCAAAAGGGGTGTTAAGGATCTGAACACAATAAACGTGTCGACATTGGCATGACGCAAAAGATTGGTATTCGTAAAGATAGCCAGATAGAAAACAAGAGCAGCAGGCAAGAACTTCTTGGCAGTTTCATAAGAGAAGGAATCATGATATAAAAACCCCAATTTGCCTAAAACCCAAACACCCAATGCAGAGGTTAGGTACTGTAATGCAGTTAAAAGGCCAGGGTAGTTAAATTTGGTAATTGCAAACTTGTTAATCACAGCAAGCAAACTTGAACAAAGTGCATAACCCACCACAAGACTACTCGTCGCCAATTGCTTAGTGGAATCCACTCGAATCGAAGACATTCTGATCCTCCACCTCCTCCTCCCCCTTTCTGTCTGACAAATTATTTTCGACAAACACAGATCGAAGCGATATGATGTTAAGAAAATTACAGAGAAAAAGTCTTCAAAATGGAAATTGATGTTCTAACTAATTGATTCCAAGTTATACAAAGAAAAGAAAAGAGATTGAGAACCACCGACAAAAACAGCAAGGCGGATGATGGGAAGGAAGAGACAGAGAGAGAACGCGGGATTTGCAAATTTAATAAGGGATGATTATGAAACAAGTAATTGGGTACAATGGATGGGTATGTAATTTGACAGTCAGCTGAGCAGACAAACACCGTGCGATCCTGTTTCCTTCACGTTCCTATATATTTCTCTGTGCGCGTGTGCGCCCAAGGAAAAACAAATACTGGTATTACAAATCAACCCCCAAACTATATAGGTTTTCATAAATGAGTCACCAACCTCTTCATGTTTTACAATTTCTAGCTTGACCTTTCTTACTCGTACATGTTAGTCCCCCTTTGTCGTTTAATAGTCTCTGATATTTGAAAGCCATATTTTACTGAGAGCCCATTGATATATTTTTTTAATTTTCATCAGAATTTAATTAATAGATGTTTTACTATTAATTAGTTGATATTATACTTTAGGGTAACTTTTTTGTTCAATAATAATACCATGTAGTATGTAAGGTATTATTAGAAGAAAAGAGGGGTTTAAGATGATAATATAAATTGTTAGATTTGTACCATGAACAAATTAAATCCAAAAATGATATTTAAAAAAAGTTAAAGAGTTACTACACTTAGTTCATTGTAAGTTTTTAAAACTTAAGGAATGGCAAACATAATAACAATGTGGAAAGAGGATTCTTTCATTACCTACTATAGTAAGGAAGTCGGGAAAGTTTATGAACAATGAAGTTAGCTTTTTGTTTTTTCATTTTTTTTAAATTCATCACTGTATTATTTTTAATAAATTTTAAAATTTACAAAGTCAATTAAATCATATTAAATTAATTATTATATATTTTAATTTTAAATATGGAGTAGATAAATGACTAAGTTGAGAAATTTTTCAATGTCAATTTCATCTTTTTTTTAATAAATTCCATTCTTATATTTTTTTTATTAACCGATTAAGTTATTTTTAGACCAACCACATTGACTGAATCACGTCGAGACAATCTTTATAAAATTTCATTTTAAATTCAAGTTAAAAAAAAATATAGAGTTAAAAGATTTTTTATGTTAATTTTATATATTTGTTTCCTTGTTTTTATCATTAAATTTTTTTCATTAATTGATTAGGTTAATATTACACCAGTCAAGATGGGTAAATTATATTAAATTAATTCTTATTCAATTTAATTTCTAACTTAGACTAAACAAAAAATTAAATTGAAAAATTACAAAGTTGTTTTGTTAGGTTAAGTTTAATAATTATATGAAATAATTTTCTATAATTTAAATAATTTTTGTTCACTTAAAAAAAAAGTTCGTGTGATGCGGGCATGTAAATTAGTATTATTCTAATTCACAAAATGTGAAACCTTGTAGCTTAATCAAAAAAATAATTTCAAAAATAGTACGTTATCATGTTGGGGAACAACAGCAACATTCCCCAGCAATGCAATCCAATTGGTTGCTCTATCATGAACACTATATATATATATAGTCAAATTCATTACTTAAATAACAGATAAAGTGGATTAATACGATTCAAAATTTAGATTGGCATCGATTTAATTTTTTTAATAAAAAATCAATGTAGATTTTGACCGAATTATATATGCATCCATCAAGTCAATTATGTGATATTTATTTAATCCATTTAATTCGAAATATACGCCATGCTAGATAGTGGCCACACCTAGATTTAGGATAGGTTTGCTTTGCACTTTTCTTTATGTTTGTTATGTGAAAATTGTAGTTAGATATTTAATAATATATTAAATTATGTTTTCTACTATGAATTCTATTAAAAAAACATAGTTTTTATGAACCAGTTTCCGTATAATTTTTTTATTAAGTTTTATAAAATTTTATTTATTTTTGTGTTTTTTTTAAATTTTATTTTTTTTGCTTTACTTCAAATTATTATTATTATTTTATATTTTCAGATCATTTGATACATTAATATAAAAAATAAAAAAATTATTTTAATCCATTTCCAAGTTAAAAATATTTTTTTAAAAACAATCACAACTAAATATTATATATATATATATATATTTCATATAAGCCTTAATTATAATTTTTACTCCGCTATTTGAATCTAATTAAAAATATTTAATTATATTTTTTTTAAATTATTTTTTAAAATTAATAATCATAAAAATCACCTAAAATAAATGTACTGTTAATAGCATTGCCGAAACATTTTCCGTGGCAAAACGTTGGCAACCACCTAGTTCCAACTATTTGAGAAAAGAATCTATTGACAGCGACTGAAAATGAACAAGAGAACTCCTATTTCCAACCAAGTGGAATTAATTGCAGAATTCCACCATTCTGCTGTCCATTACAGCAGGAAACCTGTTTAGATACAATAATTCGTTTTTTTACAGCTTTCTATCATAGCTTTTTGTATGCCTACAATGGTAGATGTCCACAACTTCGCAAAACTAATAAACTCCGTCCTTTTTCTTTTTTTTAATAATTGATAAAGTTGTTTTCTAAACTAGTTAAATTACATTAAGATAATTTTTTTAAAATTTAATTTTATTGTTTAGGTTAATATTACAAGATAATTTTTATAAAATTATATTTTATTGTTTAGATTAACATTATACCGGTCAAGATGATTAGATTATATTAAATTAATTTTTATTTAATTTAATTTTTAATCCAGACTAAATAAAAAATTATATTAAAAAATTTCAAAGTTGTTCATAGGTAAAGTTTAATAATAATATTAAATAATTTTTTATAATTTAAATATTTTTTGTTTAGTGAAAAAAAAGTTTGCGGGCATGTAAATTAGTATCAGACTAATTCACAAGATTCCTTGTAGCTTAATCGAAAAAATAATTTAAAAAATAGTACATTAGTTGGTTATAATGTGTGCGTGTAAATAAAAATATATTTCAATAAAAAAAATTTAATAAATCTAGTCAAATTTATGACTTAAATGACAGATAAAGTGGATTGATACGAGTCAAAATTTAGATTGACATCGATTTAATTCTTTTTTTTGTTAAATCAATGTAGATTTTGACCGAGTTATACATGCATTCATCAAGTCAACTATCATATGGAATCCATTCACATCCAGTTTAATTCTAAATACAGGCCATGCCAGCTAGTAGAATTTATTGACAGCGACTGAAAATGAACAAGAGAAGTCCTATTTCCAACCAAGTGGAATTGATTGCAGAATTCTTTTGCACCATTATGCTGTCTATCACAGCAGGAAACCTGTTTAGATACATGAATTCGTCTTTTTAAAGCTTTCTATCATAGCTTTTGTATGCCTACAGTGATATTTGTCCACAACTTCGCAAAACTAACACCCTCTGATGGGGGAGGATGACCAACAGAGAGTAAATGGCAGCTATGGTTATAACTCTATTCCAGCGAGAATTCTTCAAGCCATATTAGCACTTCATTCCTCTTCAATGCCACCAATATCAAAAGAGAGACTGTGTCAGTGGTTTGGGTGAAAGTGGAAAACATGTCACTCGCTCATATTATAATAGTCTGCAACATTAGCATAAGAAACTCGCATCCACCATTGCCAAGGAAGATGCAGTTAGATTCAAATGAAGCAACAATACGAGAGCTGGGCACATTGCAGAACATGTATAGCAGAAAAACGAAAGAATAAGAAGTGTACAAGAGATAAGCAAGTTTATTTAGCTTGAGAGCAAAAAGGAAGTGTAATAATAAAGAAAAGCAAAGGAAAAGGCAAGAAAGTAGCGGGCAAAAGTAATTCTGTAGCAAAGATTTCGTAATTTCAACTATTTCAAGGATATAAAACATTGTTTGTCCGCCATCCATGGCGATAGGCAATAAAGTTATGACTGAATGAAAACCTTGGTTTTAAGTTTATGTAGTTTTAAGTTTATGTCTCCACACTTGCACTAAAATATTGCTAACAGAACATCGTAACGTGAGACTTGATAACTGGCTTAAATGTTGCAAACTGCACTTTAACTATGTGGTTGATTTTGACCACTAACATGAAGGCAACTACGCAAGTCCCAATGAGAGAAGGAGGTGACTTCCACCCATAGATTTGAAGTTGACAAGAAATCAGGAAACAAACATTAGTATTCTCAGAAAAGAAACACAGATAAATTGTAAGTGGAGGTTCTGTCAAATGTAGATTTACTGGTTACACAGCTTTTGAGAGATAACATCTAGAGAATAAAACAGTTCCAGGGTGCAGCTACTAGAATTCTTGTTGTCGCTGGTCCTATTATATTATTGTTGTTGCTGTTGTTGTGATTTCATATTCATCTGCTTCAAGTAAATATGTCAGGGTATACAACTCCTGCAATTAATGTTATTCCATTTTTTCTATTCACTCAGAAGAAGCGTTAGTTAGTTATTAACGATGCGATGTCTGACCTCAGATTCCAAGAAAAAAAAGTAGGATTGAGGGGAACAGGAGAACTAAAGAAATAGTTGAAACAAACTCAGAACAATTGTGAACTGTGCCGTACCATTATGAATTCCCATGTTCGGCCAGGATCATTATAGCGAGCGAGCAAACAACCCATCTTAGGCTTAAGACCATCTTTAAGAAGACACGATCGCAGTGCCTTCTCTTTTTGACAAACAATAGCCTCAGTTGGTTTCCCACTGAATTTATCTACCGCAGCAATGCCTCCTTCCACCTTTCTTATGCTAATTGTCTCTTGATTAGGATTTGGTAAGCTGTTCAAAAAGACAAAAATTAAGTATTGATCACTATTGAATATAATATTATCCTCAAATGTATCCCCTTCAATCTGAAAACATGTAATAAAAATCACCGATAATTAATGCTTGCCATCATCTGAATCCATTTCTAAAAGTTTTAGTTTTGAATTTTAAAGCCCAGAAGAGCTGATGAGACTCGCCTGCTTAAATCTTTCTCCAGAGGAAGAACTATTTGGATGGATACTTGGGACAATCCGGCGTCATTTGCTTGAGTGAACACGGGAGTAGTCATTGGTATTTTCTCCATCGTGGAATTCTTTCCAAAAATATACCTTCAATGATATCCATATTAGAATAGTTATGAAAAAAGGATATATTATGTAATTGAATAGGATCATGATAGATACCCACCCAGTAACATCATTAAATCCATTTGACCCAGACAGCTTATCTCCATTCGCTTCTACCACTATGAATGGGCTGTACTTCCGTACCTGCAGAATTATTTTGATGATAACCAGTGCTAACTTAACAGGGTATGCAAATTGCTGAAAAATAAAAGTAACAGAATTCAGTGCCAGAATTGCCAATTTTACATTTTCCTGGTTGAATATTGCGGTTTTCCTATTGTATTACCACATCAATCTTTCATTTAGTTGCTCCTCACAGGCCCAGGTAATCTTGATGCACATCTTACTGCCTTGACATTAAATTATGACTTGCTGAGGATGTATCTGGCTGTCCTCTTGAGATGATGCTGTAACTATTCTTTTTGGAACTTAATGGCATCCCATTGCATTTTCTTTTCATCAGTTATCCATAATTCCCTCAAAATTTTACTTGACGCAAATTATTACTCAAAGCATAATCCATAATCAAAGAAATGGTTTCTTGCAAAAAAGGCAGACTGACCTCATAGTTTGCAGTCCTTTTCAGTATCTGATATCTGGGTGTTTCTAAGTCAGGAGTCTTGTAAATTCTCAACTGTAAAAGTAAGACCTCAATAAGAATTGGAACCTAAGTACAACTCTAATGGAAATTTAAAGAATTAAAGAACATGTACCTGCTTAACTACATTCCACAAACCTTCAAGAGAAAAATAGTTATTATTCTCTATGGAATCCCAGAAGTCCTGCAAATTAAATAGGAAAAAGATCAATGGTACTTTTGTCGGTGTCTCATAATTTATAATTTTTACACTAGCAAGAGAGGTGGACTTTACCAGATGGCTGCTAAACTTTCCAGTCTGTGGATTGATGCCCATGATAGAGGTTCCTGTGAACACTAATTCTGGTTTCCATGGCAAAAGCATGAACTTCATCACCATAGTCCACCTTGTAGTTATCTCATAAGTTCCTGTCTATAGCAACTGGATCAATTAACCAAGCAAAATCCAGAGCCAGATGTACCTTTGCAATATTCAGAATTGTCAATAAGATGAAGTTGTCTTTCCATCTTATTATTAAAATTAATATTGTTTTCTACTGATTTCAAAATACGCAAAATGCTTTTTAGTATTCTAATTAAGAGCTTGAAACAGAAACTAAACCTCAGAAAAATTGTAGAAAGTAAGAAATGTAGTAACTAAACCCAGCAGCTAAATCAGTCATCATTAGAGACTTCTGGTTCTTTGAAGAAAAGCAAAATTGTTTTACCTATACTACGAATTTTTGATGGAGTCATCAGTTGGCTAGACATTACTTTGTTTTCACAGCCATAAGCATCAAACAAATGTCTTATTATTAGATTGGCATATCACTATGATACAATTAGTAGTATGTAATGTAAAATAGGGCGGCATAATGGAAACATGCAAAGAAGGTCATTTTTTAGTTCTTCCATTGCGTATCTTTTCCGTCCCTAAATCCATCCCATACATTACAGAAGTTTTCTTTGTCAAGAGAGGAAGATTCAGCTTTAAGGTGATCAAAGTCTCTTATGACAGGTAAAATTTACCAAAACAGTAAGGATTACTGGGACCAAGAAGACTAAAATTTGAAAGATGAGAAAATTCGTTTGGGATCAAATTGAACACTATAAATATTGGCAATTGCAAGCTCACTTTCTTATGGTGGAACTGTTGGTAGCATCCCTATGCTAAAATTTGAATAATTCTTCAAACAAATGCCGAAGCTTCTACTGTCATAAAAAATGGCAATTGGAACCAGCTTCACTCTAGAACTGATATGATTGTAGAAGTGCAAAGTGCAATGTGTTGGTGGAGGTATGCTTCCATGTACTGACACTGAAGACAGTGGTGTGAGCTAGCAGTCTTCTCCTAATGTGTGGTTTTTCTACAAAAAAGTGCTTGGTAGCTGATCAGACTTAAAAGCACTAAAGTAGAACGGCTGAAACAGGTTTTGGGGTCCTTTGAGCATTCCAAAGCGCAGTTTTCATTGTATGGCTTTGCAAACCAAATTTTAACAAAAAGAAAAAAAATCCAGTAAGCAATTATTATTATTAGAGCTACAAACCTGTTTGACCCAATGCAAGAAGAACTGAGGCCTGAAGAGATTCTTCAAAAAAGCAATGTTAAAAAGATACCCACTTATACTATCATGCTTTGTGATAGGGTCCCTGAATTTTACACGCTCATCATACGCCGTCCGGTCAATTCCCTGATCATCGAAGAGATGTGGAAGATCATCATACAAGAAGTCCACCAGCTGTTTCACGTCCACGCCTCTTGATTGTGACTGTGGCTGGTTCTGTTCAACCAGGCTTAGCCTGAGGGCCCATTTCAAGTTTTTCCGAGTTCTGATGGCTGAATTTCTTGATTGGCAACAGGTTTGACTGGCGGCCGGTAGAGGGCGGAGGATTTGGAGGGAAAGTTGAGTGGTGGCCATTTGTTGCTCTCCTTGTGAGCTTCTTGGATATACGTGGCGTGGTTTGAGTCTTGATACACTTGTGACTTATTATATCCTATATCCATGCTTCGTTTTGGATAATAATTTAAAAAAATAAGAAATGGGATATAGAAGCTATTTTAATATGTTTTTCTATATAAAAAATATATAGAAGCTATTTTAATATGTTTTTCTACATAAAAAATTTTATATATAAATTAGAAAGTTTAAAAAAAATTTATATATAAATTAAAAAGTTTATTAAACTTTCTAATTAAATATATCAATAATTATCTTTTGTAAATAAATAAAATAAAGTTGGTAATAATACTAAACAAAACTGGAAAGATTAAAAAATAAATATAAATCAAAATATTTGAACTTACAAATAAAATATTTATTTATTTATTTATATTTATTGAATTTATTTATTAAAATTAATAAAATAATAATATAGATAGAAAAAATATGAAACTAGCTAAATAAAATAAAATAAATGGTATGTAAGGTTCAAACATATTAAAAATATTATTTCAAAATAAATATTTTATATAAAATAAAGCTTATTAATATAAAATAAAAAAAATCTTCAAAAATTCAATACAAATAAAAAAATTTCTTTAAAAAAACCATTATTCAAAAAAAAGTTTGAATAACTCGTTGCCTAATTATGAGATTAAGATATACCGATAAAAAAAATTAAAGATAACTATGAACCAATATTTTTTTATTAAAAACTTGTTACCACTCTTATTAGATTAAAAGTATCATAAATGAAAAAACCATGAAGCCTAATTTTCAATAAATCAAAAGCTGAAAGATGAAACTAAACAAATCAATCACAAAAAATTATAATTAAAAGAATAAGAGTGAAAATTAAAATAAAAAAAATAGAGGACATAAAGAAATTTATATTAGAGGTTTTAATTGAAAATAAATATAAGTTTAATAGAAGAAAAAAGGAATAAAAAAAGAGGGTTAAATTAAAAAAATAAAACAACATAAACTTTGATTGAAAGATGAAATTAAAAATAAATAAAATTTTAATAAAAAACCATGAAAAAAATAAAAAATCAAAAGAATAATGACCAATTTTTTTTTAAAAATAATATATGATAAATTGTAATTTAAATATGAAATTGAAAACATAAAAAAATATATAAAAGTGTTAAGGAAAAAAATAAGCAATAAAAAATATAAAAAATAAAATAAAAAAATCAAAATAAAAAAAGATAGACATGTACTTTCTTTAAAAGAGATAAAAAAAAGAAGAAGAAAGAAAACAAAAGAAAATAATCACTAGTAACAAACCACCTATCATTCATCGTAATATGCAACATCATCAAAAAAGGCTGGTTTGGTCTAATCATCTGATAGTGTTGCAAGTGCTACTTAGAGGATGTGGACGTCACCCATGCGTTGGCACATCATGAGTGCACGCTAACAATGATTAGTATTTAAAAGTGTATTTTTAAAGCTGAGACAATTGCCTACAACTTTCATGTTTGCAACTGGCTCCAGTTTTGACGTTATCAATGACGTTTTGGGCAGACAAGAGAAGATAAGGATTGTCACCAAGTCAAAAGTTGGCCACCCACTTATCAATTAGTCATCAAATCAATAGTTCCCAATTTTGGCCTATAAAAGGAGGCATTTGCCATGCATTTAGGTATCTTGGTTTCCAGATCAAGATCATTCTCTTCCTTTCTCTCTTTGTATTTTTTATGCTTTGTTTTCATTAATATTAAGTTTATGCCTTTCATTTCCTTTCCTTTACTTAGTTAACTTTTATGTTCTTATTTTGTTTATCTATTTTGCTTTCTTTCATTATGTCTAGCTAAGTTAGTTATGTCAAGGTGAAAAGGTTACACTAATGGTGTAAGAATAAGTATAATGTAAACTTAATATGGACTTTAATGTTTGATACTAACATGTTTTGTATTTGTTATCTTGTTCACTCTTTAATACTTTGCTTGTTAAATGACTAATCTTGATTTATGTTGTATAACACTTGGTACAACAAATGCTTGGCACTTTCATAGCCCATAATGTATGGTATAACCGACACCTGAGCTATGAAAGGAACTTGATTTGTTGTTAATATAAGTTATAATCATGAATGCTTGATGAGATTTACAAGTATTAGCATTAATTGAATAAGATGACTAATGTAATCATGTTAACAATCTATAATCTGATTGGAACCTCCTTTGTGTGTGGTTTCCAATTGACTAATAAGAGTTTATACTATACTTGTTTGACATACCATTAGTGGATCCTCTAACCTTAACATTTATTGTTATCGTTGTTAAATCTTTACGTTAATATTCCATCTCAAAGTTCTCATCAACTTCTTTTTCTTCTTTTTTTCTTTATTATTATTATTATTATTACTACTAATATTATTGTTGTTGTTGTTGTTACAATTGTTGTTGTTTATAATTGTTGTTTATAATTTGTACAATTAACCTCCCTATAATTCGACCCTGGTTTTGCCGGGTTATTTATTACTTCGACACTCCTGCACTTGGGAGAAGACATCAATCTTTTAGTCGTATTAAATAACTTTTTCCAATAAAAAAATATCATTTCAAGTTAAAAATATTAGAAAGCCTGAGAATTACAAAAGCAATGTGTGAAATGACATAAATATCTCTATATATGTGCTATTTTTTGTCTTTTCTAAGGATAAAAACTTATTTTTAATGTATTTTAAGAAATAAAAAATCAAAACAATTCTTGATCGAGAACTTTTTTTTTTGTTTAACCGTAGAGATAAATAAGCAATTTTACTACTTTAAAGGTTTTTTAAAAAATAAATAACTATTAATTAATAATTTTGATGTTATTGAACTTGGAGGTATATTTGTTATTTTAATATTTGTTATTTTAATGTGCAAAAAAATATAAAAAAAAAACAAACATGACTCCAGATAATTATTTAATGACCAATAATGAATCTTTAAGAAAAAAACTAAACCACCCACACAACCAAGGTTTTTATTTTTTCATAAAGAGTAAATTACCATAGCAATTCACAATAGGCTAGTATTTTCAAGCTACATTTGCTTCTTTCTAAGCCTGTTTTGTAGATTTTAAAAGGGAAATAAGCTAGTATTTTCAAGCTATATTTGCTTCTTTCTAGATTTTAAAAGGGAATTGGGTTTGGAGGGACTTATATTTCACTTGAAAACTTCACTTGACATACATACAAGGAGGCTAGTATTTTCAAGCTAGACATTAGATATTGAATTGTGATAGTACAAAGAGAAATCTCATATAAAGAGGAAAATAACATTTTGATTTTTTTTCTTCTAAAAATAACATATTTAATGGGTTGTGCTGTTGGAAACAACATTACCACACAAACTACTTTGTATCATATAGCACAATTCAATATGTTATGTTGTTGGAAATACCATATTCTATTGAAATATAATTTGCTTTTGTTTTTCAATTCAATTTAAAATTTAAAATAATATTTATCCTATACAAATCAAAACAATTGATTTTAATGATGCCATTTTATTCTGAATAATAGTCCACTTAAATTTTAATAGAACTCCTAATTATTAGGTTAGTTAATAATTATAATAATTATTAATTAAGAAAATTAGTTGTAGTCAAATTAAATTTCAATAAAATTACTTAACTTAGTATGTTAATTAATAATTATAATAATTATCAATGAAAATGATTAGTTGAAGTTAATTTAAATTTAATAGGATTTCTTAGTAAATTAAATGTCGTGAATTTAAATTCCAATAGGATTACTTTCAATTTAAATTCTAATCGAATTCCTTAACGTAGAGGTTAATTAAAAATTATAATAATTATCAATGAAAATAATTAGTTGTAGTCAAATTAAAATTCAGTAGGATTCGTTGGAGTCCATTTACATTTTAATAGGATTCTTTAAGTTAATTAATAATTATGAATAAAGTTTCGGGAATAAAACAAAATTAGTAAATTAACTGAAAAATTAAAAATAAACCAATTAAAAATAAACAATTAACATTTGTACAAAAATAAAATTATGGAGAAATGTTTTTTCTTAAACAAAATTGTTTTTTTGACTAATGTAACTTTTTTAGTTTTGACAACAAAATGTTTTTGTTATTCACGTTTATTGAATAAAAGGCAAAATAAAACATAAAAAATATTTAAAAACTATAACACTTGAAATAAAAAGGAATAAACATACATCTTTAATAATAAACCTAATTTTCTTATTAACATATTTTTTCATTTTGATAAAAACATGTTTTTTTTATGAGAAATATTGTTTTTTAAGAGAAAAACTTATGGAAATTGTGAAAGAAAAATTCAATTAAAACATTATGAATTAATTATTTTTACGCATCTATATGAAAAAATATGAAACCATTAAACTTGAAAACAAATATATAAAAATTTACAATAAAAAAATTTGAGAAAATAAATATTTTATTCTTATTCAATATTAATGAGCAAATTATTTAAAAAAATTCTATATATATGGTTGTTACATGATTATCCATAAAGCAACCGCTAATATCATCTTAAAAAAAACCATAATCTTTTGAAAAACAACAACATAACATTTTATTAGCATCATATTTTTTAAATAAATGTAAAAAGCAACAATTAAAATAAAAGTTTGCCAAAATTTTCAATTATTTGAAACAAGGAGGAAAAATATATTTATCAAATCTAAACTCTATTTTTTTGTCAATAAATTTATTTATTATTTCACTAAAAGTATGGTTTTTAATTGGAAACATTGTTTTTTTTTTTAAATAAAATATTGTCATGATCTCAAAAGCAAGTTTTAATAAAAAAATATTAAAATAATAACTTAATATTTTATATGAGATTGAAAGCAAAAAATAATAATTAAAGATAAAACCATGTAAAAAATCTATTAAAAATCAAAGAAACATGAATTTTATCTTCATTGAATATTGAAGAATAATTTTTTATTTTTTTTATTTTTTTGCATACTAGGCATATTATAAAGAAAATTAAATGGCATATATATTTCTCGATAGCTTTAAACATATAATACTATGGATCATGACAATGAGATTACATGGGTATATTGTATAATTAAGAGGATCATAGGAGGTGTTTTTGTATTTTCATATTGTATTTTTTATTTTTTAATAAAAAAACTACAGACGCATCTTCCACATGCTATAGCAAGTGGCTGCTGACCGCGTCATTAAGGTGGTGTGTAAGACGTTTTCTGGTGGCTAAATTTGATCATCTGCCATCTCATTAGATGCACAACCATTATTTTTCCACATGGTGTGGTGCGTATATACATGTCATGGTTGGATTGCAGCAGATGATCAATTATGTTATATATTTTTTTCTCTCTCCTGACAATTAAAGTGCATAATTATCCTCTAATTGTTTATTGTTTGCTTGAGTTTGACATGACTTTCAAACTCAAGTCGTTTGGTTCGGCATGACTGCTAGACCTAAAGTATTTGGGTCTGACATGGTTACTAGACCCAAGAATTTTAAGTCTGGCATGGTTATCAGACCTTACCTTTTTACCCTTTAGTAACTTAAATTTAAGTCTTTAGTTTAAGAGTATTTCAGTCTTTTCATTTAGCTCAATGATCATTAGAAAATTATTTAGGAGTGTATACGTCTTTTTCAACTTTCTAACACAGTTAAAGTACTCTTTTATCCTTAGAGTCAACAAAAAATAGAGCTATTAACCAAGGGCTTTTCACAATATTCATAATAGTAAAAATACTTTTTTTTCCCCTAAGATTAAAAAAGGATAGACTGCTAAAAAAGGATATTTTAGGTTTTTTCAATTTTCATGTACAATACAATACTGTTTTTAGCTTAAAAAATAGCTTGTGTTTGATATTTTTCCTAGACTCAAACCACTTGGGTCTAACACCCATGCTACTTGAGGCTAATAAACATGTCAGACCCAATATACTTAGGTTTGATAACCATTATAGGTCCAAGAGTCTTGGGTCTAACATATACGCCATGCTCAAACACCTTAGGTTTGGCACCCATGCCAAGCTCAAGCGTCTTAGGCTCAAGTTTCTTGGGTTTAACAACCATTATATTTCATGCTATACCTAACGCTTTTAGTTTAGTATGATTATTAGATTCAAGTTGCGTGGGTGCATCATGACTGCCAGACCCAAAGTTCCTAGGGTGCTTAAGACATTCTCTAAACTCTTACTGTTTTTTTAACATTTTAAAAGAAATTAATATTGACTTACTGCGGAGTACATGCTAATATACTAGTAATAACTGAAAAGGAAATTGTTAATATTCCTATAAAAACCCATAACATTATTTGAGAACTATGCCAAAATTGAACACTAATTTAAATATCTTATTGGGTATTTTATTTATAGTGTATTTTAATAAAAATATAAGAAAAAAAAGCATAGAAAAGGGCATGCACCTAGGCTTGAGAAGATCGAGCATATGCATTTGGCCTATAAAAGGAAGGTCTATCTCATGTTGGCCTATAAGGATAGGTTTATGCATTTGTTGGCCTCCTTTATTACTATTTTTTTTTGTTCGTGTTTGAGGGAAGACAACATATCTTGAATTCTTTTATTTTATTTTTTTGAAAAAGAAAAACAATGCTTTATGTGCTGGCTCAATTTTCAATCATCGAAGAGTTGGTTAGAAATTCGAGCTAGGTTTTATATATATATATAAGAACTTTACAATCTATTTTCACTTAAAACACTTAATAAATATCATATGAAGTTTAATAAACCAATTTTTAACTCTAAAACACCACTAACTTTGTAAAAAACAAAACATTAAAATGAAAAAAAATCTCCATTAACCCGAATATATGTTTTTCAATGAAATGAAAGCTTAAAAATACCCTAATGACACTTTTCTCATCAAGAGAAACCAATCGGAATAAAAAAAAAAATTTTGTTGCTAGAATGTTGTCAATCAATAACTCTCTCATTTCTTTTATTTTCTAGCGACTTCTTCTTTCTTTTTAAATTTTAGGGACTAAACCATAAAATAAGTGAAGTTTTGAATTGAAAAGATAAACCCTAAAAATACAAGAAAAAAGTTTAAAAATTCTAGGATCAAAGTGTGATTTACTGTGCCTCATGAGCAACAAAGAAAAAATAGGTTGTCCTTTTATTTTTAAGTTTCAATTATTTTTAACATTAAATCTAAATCTTTCTGTGCAAAATCAAGCATCAATTCAAAATTGAAGCATTTCTTAACACTACAAGCACAATGTATAACATGGTATAAAAGGAATGACCAGGAATTAAATTATGTGATAATAATATAGAATGAAAAAATAAAAAAAAGTAAGTGATTAAATTGAATAATTGTCAAAGAACAAAAAAGGGACCAATCATGTGTACAATAGTTGTTCATAACCTACCTTTATCTACGTAAACAATGAAATAAATAATAAAACCCTTTCCTATTAGAACTTAAATTTTAATTTTTTGAAAGGTGACAACTACCTCACAATCAAACCAGATATAGATTCCATGATATCTAGAAACAAAATAGTTCAAGTAAATATTATAGGTTGCACCAAAAAAATGTAGATAAACCAAGATATTTGTATAAAACAATAGCTCATAATTAAAGATAAAAAAATAGATAAGTTGTATGTTATGAAAAAAATTAAATAAAACAATAACTAAAACTTGTAAAGAAAAACAAAAAAACAAAAAATACAATGTAAGAGATAAATAATTATAAACAATAAACTTAAATATGTATATTAATAGAAAAAAATAGAGTTAAAGACAAAAGAATAATTTGCAAAGTATTGAGTTTATGAAAACTTTTTATTAAAGAGATATTGAATTTTGTGTGAATTGAGACAAATAAAAATAAATAAATAAAGCTCTTCTTAAATATTAATATATAATTTAAAACTAATGTATAATTCAAAAATTATTTGTTCAACAAGGAATCTATTTAAACTAATAAAGAACTCTAAAATCAATTCTTAAAAAAAAAATCATTAATTAGAACTATTTACAAATAATCCAATTAAAAGAAGTAAACAAAATTCAATACTAATTAGGGCATAAAACCTTTTTCCAATATAGGTTGCAAACAAATTAGTCATTCATAGATTGGTGTTTCAAAGAATATTGTAGAAAATTATAAGTTCATAATGAAAATCATGAAATGCAAATCATGAAATGCATTGATCACATTTGAATGGTTGGCTTCTTAATATCCACTTAATATTTTAGCCATTGATCATATTTGAATGGTTGACTTCTTAATATCCACTTAATATTTTAGCCAATTACGTTAAGGTTTTTCTATATAAGACATTTTTTTCCATAGTTATAAAATATGAATCGGTTCAAGGAGTCAATCTGGACTTAAAGTTTAAAAAAAGAGTCATATTGGAGTTAATCCATCAAAATCATGTTTGATTTTTAATTTAAAAGGATATTATTTTGAATTTTTTTAAAAATAAAACAATATTATTTTATTGATCTAGGTCAACCAAAACAACTTGTGACTTGAGCTTTTAGTTAGGTGATGGCTTTTAGTTAGGTTATGGCCCAGCCAGATTTGATAACTTTGATCTTTTCTAAACATCAATTATGGCACATGTGTTATACAAATTGACTATTTTAGGTATGTATAATAGTGCTTCCATATTTTTCCTTTCTATCGGGTTAGTCATTTTGTTATTTTTCTATTTTATCGAACATGTTAATGCCATTATAAAAAATTACTATCAAAGTTTTTGCTTTTAGGCATATATATAATTGAATAACTTAGAGCTTACTGCCATATGTATCAATAACAACCCTAGTTTAAGAAAAAATCTAAAATAGCTTAGAGATGCACTTAAAACATATCTTAATAAACCAACTACATAATAATGATGATTAGCCTACTAGCTTTAAAAGTTATAGTAGTTAAGCTCCTTCATATCTCTAACTCTTATTACTATTGGCATCTTTCTAAAAAACAATAACATATCTAGAAAAAATAGTACGAATGCTTGAAAGAAACAATGAGGCTTTAACTTTCAGTATGGATGTTTGAGTCATTGATAACACTTTATTTCATGACAAGATAAGATAAATGATAAGGTAGGTTAAGTAAGTAGCATGTCAGGCTGATAAATTGTAGTAGTAGGCTATCTAGGTTGGAAATAATATAATAAAGTACCGAGAGAACTTGGATGTAACCACCACTTTTATTAGAAACATAGCTAATAGAGGCAATGTTTTCTATAAGTAGTGATGTATAGGTTTTTCTTGCTTTTTCAATTTTGATTTATTAAAAAAGTACGAACTCTTTTTATTATATGTAATGAAAAGGTTGTAGCTAAGATTGTCTCTTATTTAATGTGTTTGGAATTTAATCATGATAAGAACTTGGTGAAGTATTTCCTTATAACAATAAGCTAGAATCATACATCTTGCCTAAAATCAAGAAAATGAATGTTTTGAATCAAGTTCAAAGAAGCAAATTTATATCTAACATAAGCATCAACATGTAAACATTTTAGCATTTTAGAGTTTTAGATGTCATGTATTCATTTGCATAAGTGAAATATAGATTCCTTTTTTAAATGAATTTATCACACAAGATCCAAAATTAAGCTAATGGAGAACAAAAAGCATGCATGTTTAGAAGCTGAACATCATAAGGAAATGGAGAGCTTTAAGTGAGATGTAGCAAGGCCAACCAGTCTACTTAAGCAAGCATTAAGAATGAGGTTTGTGGAAGCTTTAGTTACTCAAACAGCAGTAACCCTTCATCAAACAACTATGACTCCCTTTCTATAATAGAATTTAGGCCCCAATAGAACATCTTTGAAAAACCAATTCATGGGCCTTTCATACATCCTGTTTGTTTACCATATAAAGCTACCCATTGTGGTTGGTTTAACTAAATAAGAAAGTTCAAAAGAATATTATGGATAAGGCTTTATAACAAATGGATATAATTGGAAAAAAAATGAAGTTGACTGAGGGGTTTAATCTCTATAAACTAGTGAAAGAAACCGAAATATGCTTAGTACCAAATATCATAGTTCCAAAAGACTTTTGAGTGCTTTAATTTGTCAAGTAAATGAGAATGCAATGCCTGCTAACTCACCTCAAGGTTTACTATAATAAAATGAATCAAGTGGTCTACAACAAGAAATTACTCATCCAATTTTTCCCCAGATAACCTCAAAGATGTTACACTAGCTTGATAAATAAGGCTCAATAATACTAAGATTTGAAGGTGGAAAGACTTTATAGGAAAATTTATAAAAGAATACAAGTTTAATATGGTTTTCATTCCAGAAAGATCTAGTCTTTTAATGATGGGGAAGAAAAAATAATAATTTGAGAGTATGCTTAGAAATGGTGAGAGAAGGTCGTTCAGGTCGATCACCTATTAATGGAAAAAATGATTAATTTATTTTTCAATATGTTTGACTATTTAGTAGGGGTATTGCCCAACATTTATATATATTATGATAATGGCAGAATAAGTCAAGTAACAGTTCTAACCAAGACTTATGATGTCAATAAACCAACAAGTAAGGAGAAAGCTATCGAGTTTCTGAAATTGATGAAGCATAGTGAATACAATGTGGTTGATCATTTAAAGAAGATACTAGCCAAAATTTCCCTAATATCTTTAACCCTAAGCTTAGAATTACGTCGAAATGCACTCCAAAAAATCCTCAGTGAAGCTTATGTCCCTCAAGATATAACATAATATTCCATGAAGCATGTAATAGGAAGAACTCAATAAACTAACTAGTATTTCACTAAAGACGAACATAATCATAAGAGAACTGGTTATAATAAGCCATTATACATTACAATGAAATGTAAAGGTTATATCATCGCCAAGGTGCTTATGGATAATGGGTTCACTTTGAATGTGTTACCAAAATATATGATGAACCAAATACCTATGATGGAATACAAAAGCCTATCATTGAGAGCATTGAATTAAAATAGTTAGCAACCCATGACAATTCTTAGTAACCTTTTAAGTTATGGGCATCAACCCTTCTATAACATGTTATTAGGAAAGCTATAGATATACGCAGCTAGTGTGGTAACATCCTCCCTGCATCAAAGGATCAAGTTTATCATTAATGGCAAATTAATGGTCGTGATGTTTGAAGAGGCTATGACAATTATAAAGAATATTATAGTCCTGTACATTGAGGCTAAAACAATATAAAGTATAACTTACATGCATTTGAAGTCGTAAATGTTGAAAAAGTGCCTAAAAACACTCATTCAACAAAATGCTTTGTGAAATTACATTTTCAATATAATCCAATCATAAGTATGCATGAAAGGATAAATATATATATAAAAAAAGTTAAAAGTGGTTAACCAAAGGTTGGGGTTGGGGTTTAGACATATAAAAAGGACTATACAAGAGTTGCTGAAATTAATTTTTTAGAAGAATTTTCTCAACTTCTTCCAAAAAATTAATTATGATACTATAAAACTCTTTATCCAAAACTTTCAGCTTTTGTCCTACTCTTATCATGTACACTAGTTATGGAAAATTTTATTGGATAAGTGAGATCTCTATTTCATCCTTATCCGGTAGGGTTTGTTTAAAAAAAAACCAATAAGATAAAATCAACATTTGAAAAGTATCATTTACTTGTCACTGACATAAGCACATTTAAAATGATACAACGATGGATGGATAGTTTGAAAAAAAGTCTAAAGTTTTTCCTATGACAATCAAGAAGGTAGAGGTCAATTTTTTTTAAACTCTTTTAGGAAATTATTTTTTAAGTATGAAATAATTTCCTCAAATCTACAAGGTCAAAAGCTTTTAAATAAGTCACTAGAGGCATCATAAAAACCATGTAAAGACCTATATACTAGCTCAAATAGGTTAAAAGTCAAACAATCAAAATGATTTCAGGAACATAGAAAAAGGGTTTTATATTTCAAAAACAGGTACATGCATGCATAAATATCAAAAAGATATTTTTTTAGGATTTGTCCTGTAAAGCAACTAGAAAGGTTTAATAGATGTGAACCATTAGAACTCCGTTATGGAGATAACTAAAAACGCATGGATGAAAAAAATCAAAAGAAATATCATCTTAAAAGAAAGGAGGTAAAAACATCTCATAGACAATCCAGGATACCATCATTTATGAAAAATTCTAGATATTTTTCACATAATGGGCAAGTTACTCGATCACAAACCATGGATAGGTCACCTGAACAGAGTCCATGGACAAGTTATCCAATCATGAACCACGGGTAGGTCACTAAAAAACAAAACATTTGTGAAAAATCCTAGATCTTCTTCATAAAAGGTTGATGCTCAAATACCCAGCACCATTTTCTTTTCTTTACAAACTTACCTTCTAATGTTCTTTAAAAGACTTTATACTATAAGTATTATAAAAAGGAGGGCAACTATCATAACTCAATTTGGATCCCTCAAAATTGTTTTATAAAACATACATATTTTTAATCCAAAAAAATAAAAAATTTAAAATCCAAAACTATTTTTGTGACATGAAGAGATAAGTCTTTGAGTTGCAACATACCAAAATTACAGAGGAATAACCAAATGAGATATTTTGACAAGATAGGATGAAGAAAGACTTAATATGAAAAAAATTAAGGTTAAAATCTAAACTTGACCAAAATTGGAAGAATTAATTAAAATTAAGGTTAAAAGTTTACTAATGGGTTTTGTGGATTCAACCAAGGATTTAATTAAAGAAAAATAAAGTTTGGAGGTCAAATTTAGGTTAATTCATAAAGATTAAAAGCGTAAGGACACAATTAAAACTTTGAAATGATAAATTAGTGCAATCATAGGGTTAATTGAAAGAAATTTGAAGATTGAAGGCTGATTGACGGTTAAGTTAAAGAATTTCAAATCCAATAATAAAAATAAAAAAGACATGCGAGTTCGGGGACTAAAATGAATCATATCAAGGGTAAATGTGAAATAAACTAAAATTTTAATGGTTGATAGGGGTCAAATTATATAATTTGAAAACCAATGACTAATTTGCAAAAGGTGTTTTAATTAAGAAATTTAAATCAAGATTTCCAGAGGTGCAATTACAAAAATTAAGAAGTTTCAGGGTCGATTGAAGATCATATGTTGAAATTAGAAAAATAGGCATTATATTGAAATTTTCAAAAATTACAATTAAAAACCCTAATTTCTAGGGTTTAAATAAACAATATGTTATTTGCTTTTAGTGAAGAGACTAAATGACATGTCATCCCATCCCTGTTTATCATCTTTTTCAATAGACAAAAACTGATTGAGATGTTACTTTCAAGTGAATAAATGTGGTATCTTTAACCACTTCAAGGGCTCGAATCACCATGACTCACTAAGAAATATATCGTTTACATAGATCAACTACCTTCATCAAACTCTTACATCCTATTTGTTTCAATGATATTAGCAACATCTTGTCCCTAGTCAGCCTCCCCTGCATTAGTATATGTAGACTAATTGAAGATCAATCTTTCTATAAATGAATGTAGAGTTCTAGACCTTAAAAGATAAGGTTTGTTCTTAATAGTATATGTACATCCCTTTTACATGATTCATGTTTGCTTATAACATGTTTATATCTTACTTGTCACGATGATCTCACTAAAGTAACCTTTTTAGTGAGTGATGACTGAAGAAAAAAAATTCATGTTTGAGTAGACATCGTGGCTGCTGATTAGTACTTAAAAGTGCATTTTTATCAAGGTTTTATATCATCATTTTGCACTTGAAGTATCAATAACTCCTTAACTAAAGCATGTTTTATAATAATATATCTAATAATACAAGATACCTTTAATTT
>NW_011501280.1:811-3845 GCF_000495115.2 Populus euphratica | reverse complement strand
CGGGTTATTTATTACTTCGACACTCCTGCACTTGGGAGAAGACATCAATCTTTTCTTCGTGTTAGCTGCCTTTTATTGATACATTTGAGCTCCTAAAAGGACAAAATAAACTGGAATTCACCTTTCCAGGGAGGTTAGAGAAGAGGATAAAGAAGAATGTTCCATAAACCATTATGATTTTACAACTTCTAGTTTTGGTTTGCTTATAAAATGAAAGGTGATTTTGAGTAGAGAGGGTTGATTAAAGATGAAAACTACAAGAGAAAAGAGAGCAAACATAAAAGGATTGGTAAGAATACCCAATAATTGATTAGATAAAAAGCTATAAGGATTTTATGTTAAGAAGGAAGGAAAAAAATCAAGATCAATCTTAGATTGAAAATAAGCTAAAACTTAAGAGGAGAGAAGCAACCCAGAGAAGGAATCAACATTTTCCCTACAAGGTATACCTTAAACTTTGATAGGGGTGTAGCTCAATGAGTACCCCCCTTCACTAAACTTTTAAATCCATGTTTAGATTATTTATTGTATATAATTAGTACTTAAAAATGTATTTTTATCAAGGTTTTATATTATCATTTTGCACTTGAAGTATCAATAACTCCTTAACTAAAGTATGTTTTATAATAACATATCTAATAATATAAGATACCTTTAATTTATAGTAAATTTCCATCTTAAAATGTAGGCTTATAACATAAATCAAAGGATTGATTGATGAGTTTAAGTACTGAAATTAAGAAGATAAAGAAAAGGCTAAGTTTAGAAAATAGATGCTGGTTCAGTCTAGAATGAAACACTATTCAGTCATTGGATCATATCTGGAGCTGTAGATCTTGAATTTTAATTTGGTTTATATGGCTAGAAAGCTAATATATAGGTCTAAAACATCCATAAGAGTCTAAGACTCAATTCTGCTATTTGGAAGTCCAAATCTTAACATCAAAAGAAAAGTCTGAATCTATCCTGCGACCTAGACACTATTTAGTGTTCAACCCATATCTTAAGTTTTAGATGATTTGTTTTTTGTTGGAAAGATGAGATAATTTTCCAGAACTTTCATAAGACTATCCGTTCAAATTCTGATATTAGCAATGACCTTTTTGACAAAAAGAAAAGAAAAGAAATAAGGATTATCACAAAATCAAGAGGTGGCCACCCACTCAAAAAAAGAAATAAGGATTGTCACAAAATCAAGAGGTGGCCACCCACTCAACAATTAATCATTAAATCAATAGTTCTAAATTTTAGCCTATAAAAGGAGGTATTTGCAATGTATTTAAGCATCTTGATTTTCAGATTAAGATCATGCTCTTTATTTCTTTCTTTATATTTTTGTAATGTTTAAGTTTTATTTCATGTTATATTTTTCTTAATCTTTTATTTATGTTTTTCATTTTCTTTATTATATTTATGTTCTTATGTTGTTTATTTATATTTCTCTTCTTTATTATGTTTAGTTAAGTTTATTATGTCAAGGTGAAAATATTTCATTAATGGTGTTACGATAAGTATAATATAAACTCAATATGGACTTCAATACTTATATCTTAAACAACTTGTTATTAACATGTCTTATTATTTTTATCTTATTAATTCTTAATACCATTCTTGTTAAATGGTTAATTTAGATTTGTATTGTATAACACTTGGTATAACAAATGCTTAACACTTTCATAGCCAACCGTATGGTATAACTTACATATATGCTATGAAAAGAACTTGATTTATTGTTAACATTAGTAAGCATCATGAATTCCTAACAATATTTAAAAGTTTGATGTTACTTAAATAAGATAATTAATATGATCATGTTAATAATTTATAATGAGCTATTAATGATAAATTATCCGATTGGAAACTTCTTTGTGCGTGGCTTCTAGTTGAGTAATACAAAAAGTTTATATTATACTTATTTGAAATACTATTAATGGATTCTCTAACCTTGACAACTGTTTTTATCATTGTTTGATCTTCACATTAATCTTACATCTCAAAGTCCTCTTTAACTCATCATCATCATCATCATTATTATTTATAATTTATATAGTTAAACTCCATGTGGTTCGACCCCGGTCTTGCCGGATTATTTATTACTTCAACACTCCTGCACTTGGGAGAAGACATCAATCTTTTAGTCATGTTAGTATACCTACTATTTTTATTGTTAATTTAAAATGAAATAGAGGTTTGTGTTTAAATATATTTTTATGCCATGATTTAACATGTATATGTATATTCATGTTTTGTTAAGGCATAAGTTGATGTGTTATGATTGTTAATATAATGATAACAATTAGTTTAGGATATGATTTAGCAAGTTTTATGTTTAGATTGATAATTTGATTTTGTTTGGTTTTATGTATGTCCGTTAAGAGGTTTAATTCTAGGACTGCAATTTGTTATTATGTAATGTTTATGGGCTATAACAAGCTGAGTTTATATAACTATTATTAGATGTATATGATAGATTGGAGCAATAAGTTGTTAGAGTTTAAAATGTGGTAATTGGAAAGCATTAGTAAAGGCATTATTACATTGATTTTGTTGTTTATTGTTAATGTTTTGATGTTTTTGGGGTTGCCATAAGCATGCTGAAGTTAGGTTTACCATGTTTATACTTTATTTTTATGTTTTTTATCTATTTATTTGGGGTTTGGTTTGTTTTTACTGACATGACCAAAAGATTTATGTCTTCTTCCAAGTGTAGAGGTCTCGAAATAATAAATAACTCGTCAAGACCAAGGTTAAACCACAAGGAGTTTAACTATATAAATTATAAATAATAATGATGATGATGATGATGAGTTAAAGAGGACTTTGAGATGTAAGATTAATGTGAAGATCAAACAATGATAAAAACAGTTGTCAAGGTTAGAGAATCCATTAATAGTATTTCAAATAAGTATAATATAAACTTTTTGTATTACTCAACTAGAAGCCACGCACAAAGAAGTTTCCAATCGGATAATTTATCATTAATAGCTCATTATAAATTATTAACATGATCATATTAATTATCTTATTTAAGTAA
>NW_011501280.1:0-743 GCF_000495115.2 Populus euphratica | reverse complement strand
TATACCATATGGTTAGGCTATGAAAGTGTCAAGTATTTGTTATACCAAGTGTTATACAACATAAATCTAGACTAACAATTTAACAAGCAAAGTATTAAAAGTGAACAAGATAACAAATACAAAACATGTTAGTATCAAACATTAAAATTTATATTGAGTTTACACTATATTTGTTATTACACTATTAGTGTAACCTTTTCACATTAATATAATAAACTTAGCTAAATATAATGAAAGAGATAAATATAAATAAACAAGATAAAAACAGAAATAAGATAAGAGTTAACTACGTAAAGGAAAGAAAATGAGAAGCATAAACAAGAGATTAATATAAGAAAAAGTTAACCATTACAATAAAGAGAGAGTAAGAACATGATCTTGATCTAAAAACCAAGATACATAAATACATGGCAAATGCCTCCTTTTATAGGCCAAAATTAGGAACTATTGATTTGTTGACTAATTGTTGAGTGGGTGGCCACATCTTAACTTAATGACAATCCTTATCTTCTTGTCTGATCAAAATGTCATTGCTAACATTAGAATTTGAACAGACTTGAAAGTTCTAAGAAATTGTCTTAGCTATTAAACAAAAAAAAAATTAAGGTCATTTGGACTTTTAAAACTCGAGATATGGGCTTAATACTGAACAGTGTCTGGGCTGTAGGACATATTCAGATTTCTCTTTTGATGCTAAGATTTGGACTTCTAAATGGCAGAATTGAGTCTTGGACTATTATAGA